>NW_022196599.1:600000-821804 GCF_008641045.1 Pistacia vera | reverse complement strand
TCTTTGAGGGTCACCCTTAGCGATAGTGAGTGTAGACCAGGTCGAGTGAAGCTTTCTCAACCGAGTGGAGTAGGTTTAACCTAGGTGGGTGTTTGAAGTTGTCATTCGATCAGGTAGACCAAGTTGAGTGAGGCAAATCTTTGTGATCGCATTTGGGTTGGAGAATTCACATAAGTATCAAACATCAGTTTGGACAAGCCGAGTCGTATGGAGATGGAGAGTGGCGATGAGTATGAGAATGCTCCGACTATGATGATAATGATAGAAGACGATAGGATCCTTACTGGGATACCAAAAGGTGTGACTTTGGCTGCCGCCAAGCCAAGTGAAGTTAAGGCAAGTGGTTTTGAGTCTAGTGGGCAAGGGTCGAGTAGGGAAGAGTCTAATGGTAAGCCAGATAGTTATGGTGATGAACCTTCTACAAGTGGAGGTTTAGGAGATTAGTTGAGTCAGTCAAGTGGTGGCATCCTAACTGTTGACTACCCTTCCCTCCGCAAATAAGATGATGAGTGAAGAATAAGAGTCATGTACCATATTCCTAACTTGGTACAGATCAGGATTCCCAGGAGTTATGAGGGGGTCGAATGTGACGTACCAAGCTGGGTGAGCATGTATGAGATCCGATTTTACGATGGGTTGAGGCTTCCCATTCCTCGAATGGTTTGTGAGGTATTAGACCACTTGATGATTGTATCAACTCAGCTCATGTCGAATGGATGAAGGATGTTGATAGCCCTAGAGCTTCTATGTGTCAAGAACCAGATGAGGTTTGGGCTACACGAACTCCTTTACTCCTACTATCTGAAGGAGCATGACAAGGACAATGGGAGGTACCGGGTCACTTTGAGACATGATCGAATTCACCAAGTGACATGTCTCAGGTCGAGTGACAAGAAATGGAAGGAGTTATTCTTCTTCTTGAAAGGCGAGGGGATCTTTGGAGAGAGAGGCCAAGGCAACATACTATCTACTTGGAGAGTCATGAGTGAGTAATTCATTACTTATCTTTGTGCTTTTATGACTAAAGTCTTATTTTCCATATCTTTTGTAGATCTTCAATTCAACCGAGTTGAGTAAAGTGGTGACGGATTAGACGTGACCACAAGGGTTGTTCTCACTATACCTAAGGAAGAGGGACATTGGAGGGTGTTGTTGAACAAGTCGAGTCTGAGGGGGGTCATTTGTGGGGTACAGTCAAGGCCATCCAAAGAGATATCTTATTTCCTCCGTTGAAGCGAGTGTGGCACGTGCTGTTGATTTGCTACTACAATCACCTACTTTTTGGTAGGTCGTTTCTTCATCCTCTAACACTTGAAGAGTTTACAATTGTAAAGAGATTTATGAAGAATGGAATCAATTTCCGAAGTATGAGTGAAGCACTCATCAAGCACCATGCCAAAAGAAAAAGAGAAATGGTGCCAAAAGAAGATGTTTGAGTGGAGGAGACTACTATAACTCCTCAGACTGGACAAACCTCAGTTAGGGCTGGATCATCTCAGATGGTCTAGATTGATAAAGAGGGTGACAAGCTGACTATCACTCTTCCAACCTCGACCTCCCTCTATTCTGATGTAGCAGAAATGGGGAATCTAGCCAACTCTCTCATTCTCTCAACAGACGAGAGTTGAGTGACTCAAATGGGAGTGAATGCCACAATCAGCTGGGAAGTTTCGCAGATACTTTAGGTATGACTTGATTATTGTTTTTGTGATTATGCCAGGTTGTAGACTTGACTAACCAAGTGTTCATGTGTAGGCTTTGTGCGGGAGTATGTTTGTCAGGAAAGCTACAATGGCCCAGGGGGTGCGAATTTAGGAGCTCACCAAGTCCAACACAAATCTCCATTCATGGGAGGCTGCAACCTAGAAGTTGGCGAAGGAGAACACCTCCAAGTTGCAAGGAGCAAAGGTCGAGTTAGAGGAGATGAGAAAGAAGCTGGCTGAGAGAGATGAGGAGTGTCCAGCTCTTAGGGAGCGATGTCTATTAATCGATGGGGTTGCGATGATCAAGGCTTGCGCAGAGTTGATGAGCAACTTCAAAGCTGGGAATACTTCTCACTGGTGGCCAGATGATGACAGAGTTGTGGAAGGAGATTGAGGTAGAGGCGGTTGGAGATGATCAGACTGAGTCAATTCCTTAAGATCAGCTAACGGATTTTGCTGAGTAGTTGAGGAAACGGTTCTGAAGGATGATGCTGCCTAGAGAGACCCGGTTGGAGGGGAGGCTATAGAGAGAGGAGAGACTCAGGAGAAGTTGGTCTGTGACGATGATGCGGAGCATGATGCTCCTTGATATGTACTTTGTTTTCTTTCATTTTCGATGGCCAATTTTTATACTTGTATTTTTTAGGCACATGATGCCTTTGCACGAAGTATTTTGATTCCACCTATATGGCTTTTATAAGATTTGTTGATGTTTTTTCATACTTGTTGTTTCTTTCGGATGAATGGATGAGTCATTGTTGATGTGTGAAGGGCTTGACCCTTATCAACCTTTGAAACTTCTTATGACTATTGATGTTTGTGTCTTTTGAAATGAATCTAAGCAATGAATTCAAGTTAGGATGAGCCGACTGGAAGGGATAGGTCAAATGCCCTTATGCCGAGTTGGGCTATGCTGACTAAATGTGAATCTCATTAAAATGTATGGCCTAATGGCCAGTTCGTATGGGCCGACTGAAGGTGTGAGGGGTCGAGTGCCCTTAAGCTGAGTTGGGATTATCCAAACTAACAATGAAGAGTTTGAATTCTTTTAAATTTAAGGTCTGGTGGCTGAGTCAGTATGAACTAACTAAAGGTGATTAAATTCCATTTAAAACATAAGGCCTGATGGCCGAGCCAATGTGAACCGACTGAAGGTAGGGAGAGTCGAGTGCCCTTAAGCTGAGTCAGACTGACTCGACTGAAGGTGAGGAGTTTGATTTCAATTTAAAACACAAGGCCTAGTGGTCTAGTTTATGTGAGTTGACTGAAGGTGATTGTAATGTGTAAACATAGGGCCTGGTGGCCGAGTCAATGTGAACCAACTGAAGATGGGAGGTTTGACCCCTGTTGATGAATGTTTATAGAGACTAAGTATATACGCTAAAAAATACTTTTATTTGAATGAAGATGAACATAAATGCCCTTATGTAGAGTCGGAATAGGCCGACTGAAGGTATGGGAGGTGGATAGGCCCACTTATCCCCTTTAAACTTTATTAAAGAATGAATTAAATCAAAGCCTATCAGAAGTGGTGGCACTTGAGATGGATGACGCTCTAGTTATTGTTGATGTATTTGCCTTCTACTGATTGTAACTTGTAAGCACTTTTCCCTATTGCTTTGTTTATCTTGTATGGTCCTTCCCAAGTAGGACCAAGTTTACCATTGTTGATCTCCTTATTGTTTTGGAAGACCTTGTAAAGTACCCAGTCGCTTTCATTAAATGTTCTCACCTAGACATTGTGATTGTAGTGCCGAGCGACCCACTGCTGGTAGATGGCGTTCTGGGTGTGGGCTTGCTCTGGGAGTTCCTCAACGATGTCAAGATTGTGGCAAAGGTTTTGGCTGTTGGACTCCTCATCCATCCATTGGAGTCTTACTGAGGGGACTAACACCTCGGCTGGGATGACTACCCTCGAACTGTAAGCTAAAAAGAAAGGAGTTTCTCCAGTATATGACCGAGTTGTGGTTCTATAAGACCAAAGGACTCCTAGAAGTTCATCTGCCCATACACCATTGGCTTTCTGAAGATGCTTCTTTATTGTTTGCATGACTGTCTTATTGGATGTTTCGGTCTAACTGTATGTTTCAGGGTAATGTGGAGTTGAGAAGTTGAGCTTGATCCCCCACATTTCACAGAAGTCTCTAAATCTGGAGCTGATGAATTGAGACCTATTATCGATGACTATCTCTTTGGTATATAGAACTGACAAATCACATTCTTTCAGATGAAGCCCTTTACTTCTTGGTCTTTGAATTGGGTGAATGCCTTAGCCTCAATCCACTTGGTGAAGAAATAAGTGACTACGAGCATGTAGACTCATTGACCGAGTGTGATTGGAAGTTTGCCAACTATGTCCATCCCTCATTTCATGAATGGCCAAGGGGTGAGGATGGAGTTGAGTTGCTCAAGGTGAAGGTGTGATACTTGAGCGAACTTTTGACAACTATTGCATTTCTTAACATGAGAGGCTGAGTCAGATTGCATAATGAGCCAGTAGTAGCTAGCTGTGATTACTTGGTGGGCAAGGCTGTGTCCCCTAGCATGATTCACACACTTGCCTTCATGAGTTCGACGAGTACATGCTTAGCTTCTTCTAGAGTGATGCACTCGAGGTAAGGGTCAAAAAAAGATTTCTTGAGGAGCTGACCCTCGTGGATAGTGAATCTAGCTGCCTTAGCTCTAAGTTGATGTGCTTCATTCTTATTAGAAGAGAGTTAATCATTTCCTACATATTAGAGGATGGTGGTGTCATCCATGAGTTGGCTGAGGACCCTCTATCCATGAATATCTTTTTGACAAGAATATTTACAACCTAAAGGGAGATGACGAGGACGTCGTGTTGAGGGGCGATCAGGGTTATAGGCTCATCATCTTCGAACTAAATGGTTTGTTTAGTAGGCTTTTGTGAGGGTGGCTAGGACGGGCTTCAAGGTGATGGCTAGATTGGGCGTGGCGTTTGGCGAATGAATAGCTCACTCTACTAACTTTAAAACCACCAGAGATGATGTTGCAAAACCCTTTTAGGGTTGGTCCTCATGGAGGGGGAGATGGTTTTTTGCCTTTGCTTCTCTGATTGACAATGTTCTTGCCCTTGTTGGTCAATAGGTTCGGAAGGTGTCCCCTCTTTAATAAGGTTGCAACCTCTAAATGAAGAGCGATGCAATCGGCGGTGTTATGGCCATGATAACGGTGGAACTCACACCACTTGGAGGTGTCTCTCTTGATCTCAAGATTGAGCTTGGTTAACGACTTCACTGTTTGTCCTATCCCTTTCATGGTTGCTATTACTTGGGCTAGCTTTATGTTGAGGTTTTATTCTGAGACTATGAATTGATTGATGTTGGGAGGCCAAGTCGGCTGGCGATCATATGGTCTCATGTTGTTTCTATTGGAGTCGTGTGGTGGAGGTGGGCGATAAGGTTCATACTAGCGAGGTTCAGGGCATCTGTCACTCTACCTCTGATGGTGGTCATCATATGAGGTGTGTTTAATTTGATTTATCTCATCCTCTTCCCATATGATTTAAGTGATGGCTCGGGCTAGAGCATCCTCCATGGTGTTAGAGCCAAGTTTGGTAAGGTCTTTATAGAGTTCTCCATTAGGGATGAGTCTTTTCCTGAAATCGTCCGCTATTGTTTCAGGATTGTGAGATAGGATGGAGATCTTCTCCTTGTTGAACCAACTAACATGCTCTCGAAGCAGCTCTCTTTGATTCTAGTAGACCCTATATAGATTGGCTGACAACTTTTCAAGTTTCTTACTACTGTGAGCTAGGCAAAAGAGCTTATGATATAATAGGAAAGGTTGATGTACCATTGGAGAGCCAGTCCTGAGAGACTGGAATTGAAGTTCTTACACATGTAGGCTTCTCTTAAGTTTTGGGGGATGGAGGCGGCAAACATTCACTGTTTGTAAGAAGCAATGTGATCATTTGGGTCAATCATACCATCATAGGGCTTCATGTTTGGGAAGGTATAGGGTAGGCTTTTCTTGGTTGGGGTTGGTACTCCAGGTATGCGCCTCAGCATGGCTTCCATTTCGACCAACTTCTTTGGTAATACTTGTTCAAGAGATGAGACGATAGACAACATATTAGCATTGATGGTGTGATAGCTTTGCTAACCACTTAGCATGCTAGGATGAGCCGAGTCATGTGGTGTGGTGTGGAATGGAGGTTATGTACAACATGAGGGTTACTTGGGAGTTGGGATCTCCACTCATCCCTTCTGGAGAATTGGAGCCGAGTGTGACCGTTCTTGTGCTTCAGCCAACATGGATGGTGAGTGGGGTAGTTTGGGGGCCACTCGACCCATGATGATGAGTGGAGCCGAGTGGTGCTTAATTGTAATGGTGTCCACTCGACCCATGTAGATGAGCTGAGTCGAGTGGAACTTGGTGACAGGGTGTGTCACTCACATTCAGATGGATAGGGTAGTTGATGGTGGTGGATGTTTGTAGTTGCTGGCTTGGGATTATTTAAGTGACTGGATCAAAGGTGAGTAATGGGTCAATTGAGAGGGGTCGTGTTTTATTATGGTTACAGTCAAGCCATCCATTAAGGATAACTAGAGTTAGGAACATTGAGGGTCTAAAGTCTAGGATCTGGGGTCTAGGGTATTAGAGGTTGCATGGAGTTCACGAGGACACGAAGTGGTTCTCTAGCACTTGATTGAATGGGAAATCGAGAGAGTAAAATTGAGTTACCTTTTCTCGTAAGGTTTGGTTCTCAACCGAATGTTGGTGTTCTTGGCTTCCAGTGTCGTGACCTTGTCTAATTGTTGATGCATTAACGCAGTGAGAGCCTCGACCTTAGCTGCGACGTCTGCTAAGGCATTGTCTGTGGTTTCAGCCATGATGTGATTCTTTGTATAACAGATTGTTGAAGGAAGGATGATTGTCAGAGGTCCCACGATAGGCACCAAACTATAGACGGTAAAAATCTACAGTTATGAAACACACTAATCCTATGAGGTTGAGGCCACTTACGATCTGTTGATCTTACACACACAAAGAAACAAGTGTGAAGCTTACGTAAAACACTGGTGTGGTGTCTGTCATAGGCACTCCGACGCTCAAGTCAACAAGGCTGAAAAAGGTTATTTAGTGAGGGCTAAGGAGAGGAAGGGTTATCGAAGTCTGATTCAAGACTAAAGCTGTGGCGAAGGTGTATAGTTCTTAAGATCAAGAACTTAGGAGCTAGTAAGTGGTAGTGCATAATGGATGCTTAATGAAAGGCAAAACACTTTGCTTATATAGTGGACATAGGATCTTCGAATCCTAGTAGGAAGTTGAGTCCATAATAGTTGATTTCTAGTAAATAGGAACTTGATTTACTTACCTTCATAGGAGTAAGAGTCCTAATTCATGCAAGATTTAATGTCTTAGATGAGTTAGGATGTATATGAAAATAGGAAGTGGATGAAGTAGGGTTTAAGTAGAACTCTAGGTTCTTGGAATGTCCTGGATCGATGGGCCTAGGCCCAAGTGGACTGGTGATGAGGCCCAGTTGGTGGCAAGGCTTTAATGTTTAGAGAATCTCACTGATTAATTTTTTGGTTGGTGAAATGGGCTGGCCCATAATATGGATCTTGGCGTAGGCCCAACCGGAATTTGGCCATGACCCTAAACCATATAGTAAGTGCTTCGTTGCTTGGGCTTGGCAAGGCCCAAGATGATTATTTGCCCATACAGGTGTTGTGTTTTGTTTTGGCCGTAGGTGTAGCTCAGATTCTAGGGTGAGGCTACGAAGGTTTCAAATTATTTAGTTAAGAATCATAATTAAATGCATGTTCAGGTGAGGTTTCTTACTTTCTTATATATTAATTTTTTTTTCTTAATTTTTTTTTATTTTACAATTTCAAATATATAGTAGTTTTGTTACATTAAAATTTTTGCTTTTAAATTTTTTTAGTAGTTTAAACACCAATTTGTTTATTAAAATTAGAGTAAACAACCTTTTCCTACCCAAATAATGGTGTAATGACACTTTTTCACCCATGGACCTTTAAAATATCACTTACTATCCTGATCATAATTTCGTTTGTAAATTTCGTTGTAAAGAAGAGCAGGATGATCAAAAGTCTACTATAAGTAAAGGCAAGATGGTCCATTAAAAAAAGAATATCTGATTCTTAACATGTCGGCAAACTGTTAGCTACCGTGGTCGGGGATGATGGGGATTTTGGCAGGGGTTGGCCGGTGAACACAATGGTGGTCTTGGGGAAGGTTTCTGATGACGGAATTAGTAGGAAAAGGGGAATGTTGCGCAACACAAATGGGGAAAAGGGGAATGTTCACGCAACACAAATGGGAGAGCGACGGTCGACGACGGTGGATTCAAAAGGTCGAGAACATTTCCACCTTTGAGCCATGTAAGAAATAGGCTCATTCCAAGAAAGCAGTCTATAATGGAGGTTGCACAAATGAGAGATCTAGGACCAGATTCTTTTTGTGAATGCACAGCCAAAGAAAAGATGATCCAGGTCTTCAATTAGAGAGTTACAAAAACTGCAGGTCATTCTATTGATCAAACCAATACTCAAAAGCTTATCTTGCGAGGATAGTTTACCTTTGATAGCCATCCAAAAGATTATGGCATATCTAGGAATAGCTTTGGGAAACCCAAACGAGGTGCTTCCACTCCACTTGAGATCTCCTAGCTCAAAATTCTTCCCAAGCTGATTTAGTGTTGAAAATTTTTTAAGGACAAGGAAGCCATATAGTTCTATCTTCAATATTGCTTGGTCGAAAACCCATAGAGTTTTTAATTTCTATAAGTTCCCGAGAGTTAACAACTGGCCAATTCCAACCATTCTCTCCCATAATCTCCTTGACTTTAGCATGGGAATCCAGCCAGTCATAGACAACTCTATCGCCAGCCAGTCATAGACAACTCTATCACCACTAGGCTTCGATCAAGGGACTCAAGGGACCTTTAGAGTGCCAATTATCAAACCACAAAGAAGTTTGCCCACCATTCCTCACCACACACTTTAACAAAGGTCTAGCTTTGCTTCTAAGCTTTAGAATGTGTCTCCAAGCCAAAGAACAAACTTTAGGAATAGGGATCTCCCAAAAACACTTGCCTTTTAACAGATTAGATATTACCCAAGTTGCCCACCCTGATTGGCTGTTAGTCCGAGAGATGTTCCAAATGTGCCTTAGGATAGCTGCCTTGTTCCAGTCCTCTATGTGCATTATACCCAAGCCTCCTCATTCTTAGGAACACACACCTTAGCCCAGGCAACTTCAGCTTTAGAAGTCTTCAACTCTAGCCCTAACCAAAGAAAGGCTCTCAAAGTGGCTTCAATTTTCTTATAGGTTTTTGCTTGTAAGACAAAAGAAAATAAAAAAAAATATGAAGACCAATAGACCTGGATGCTCATTAGAACTGACTTTATGAGAATGAGTCCCCCTGCATAAGAAAGAAAACGACTCTTTTAGGACTTAAAACGAGGAAGGATCTTCTCTAACAAAGGCTTGCAATCTCCATATCTGAGTTTTCTAGTGATCAAAGGAACACCCAAATATTTAATAGGAAGAGAACCTTCTTTGAAGTTAAGCACATTCAATAGTAAGGCCTTCTCATCTTCTGATGGGGGGTGTGAGATTAGGATCTGTACATACATTTTTGTTGCTGTTACTTGTGTGAAGAAATTGTGTATTGAAAATTCTTGGTTAATGATTTTGATTCTCTATTTTGTTTAATGTTGGATGATTCAATGTTGAAGAAGAGTGTGTTGGTGATAAAAATTGAAATACAATATATGGGAAACTTGTTTAATATGGGGGTTTGAAGTAATTTGTCAATTTATTTATTTTGATAATATAGATTTAGAGTCATAAAAGGAGTTTTAAATGATCAAAGGAAATTCATCTTAATGGAGAGTAACGGATAGACTTAGCAATGGGTCGTGTTGAGTTGGTTGCATGTCGCGTCAAAATTTCTTAAATCAAATATGATCAGTTTACTTAGTGGATTTATATACGATAATCCAAATCTAGATATTATTTTATCGTATTACCCAAACCTGGCCCATTAAAAGTTTTCTTCATCTTTTATCTGGTTGATATAGAAATCTGAACCAACCAACCAGATCCAATTGACCTTGCCGGGATCGAAACTAATGTGAGCATGATTAAAGATAATCAGCGATAAAGGTATAAAGATGCAATAAAGTAAAAGACAATGAGAGTTTTTAAAGTGGTTTGGAGAGGTAAACTCTGAAGTCTACGTCCACTATTTTTTATTTGCGATGAGAGTTTACAATGTAAATTCTATGAAAATTTTGTCACCCTTTTTTCATAATTTGAAGGGGTTTATATACAAGAATTTAGGAAGAAAAGAACGAAAACAAAGGGATTACAATTGATCTGAAATGTAATTCCGATGTTCTCACGATTGGGCGCTAGGATTGAACACAAATTACTGTTGGTCTAATCTTTCTGGCAATATCTGGGATCTGAGATAATCCGAGAATTGATTGAATGATTGCTCAGATTATTTACGACTAGCTTCTGCTGGGTCGAGCTACAGTTCAACGAGCTTATGCTGGGTCGATCAAACATCGTTGCTGAGCTGGTTTTGGGTCGAGCTATATCCTCACGATAGCCCGAGCTTGGCGAAAAAATCACACACAACATCTGCCCCCTAATGTTCTATGCTTGTTTCGGGCTTCGAAGACTATTGCTCGATTTGATGTCAAGCTCGGTCTTATCAGTAGGCCTCCAGTTGTAGGTTCGATCGAGCTTAAGGGGTCGACTTTATGTCTGGCTGACATACTTCACACTTGGGTTTTTATTTCCTACAATGCCTGACAAAACTCAGAATATAAAAATTTAGGGCAAACATGTAATTTCTGTGTTTATGTTGCATTAAATGTGGCAGCCTTTATCAGTCACATTTCGTCATGCATAAGAAACTACAATTGTCCACGCGTGAGGCCAAGGTGACCTGCGATGACGGTTATTAGTGTAACAGCCTGACGGTTCATTGCCCCTAGCTAATGGTTGACACGCGGCCACGTCTAAAGTTTGAGATTGCTCGACGAATGGAGGGTCGAGATTCAATGCAACTCAACAGCTGTGATTAAACCCCGCCCTTTCGTCTCCAATGCAAGCTACTATAAAAGGTGACAAAGTCATCAGAATCCTCATTCAGTCCACGAAATTTCTCTGGCATTTTTGTGCATTCCGCTGCTATTTTATAGTTATCGTGGCACTCTTTCCGGCGAGTTTTATGCACTTCTTATTCCAATAAGGTTCTTTTCTCTTCTCTTTCTATTTTTCTGACTTTTGCATCAAAGGGTGGCTACCGTAGTGGCCACATTCTATGTTTTAGGGTTTTAGTAGGGTTTTTGAGTGCATCTCCGGTGGTCTCGGGTTTTATCAGGGTTTAACGCGGTGGTTGTCGATATCTTGGGTAGGTCTCATACGTTTGTCGTCTTATAGTTATCTCGGGTGCCTAAACTGAAACGAGTGTGGAATGATCTCCGAGTTGTTTGAGCTCTCACACTTGTTAGCTTCTTTTTCAGGTACCCAGAAGCGAGTTATAGCCATGTTTTCCTCTAGTAGTCATACCATAGATCATATGTTCGATTTGCCCGTGGGATTGATAGTTCTTGGGGACGTGACACCTGAGGTTTTGGAAGAATTAGTCGTAAGAAGTTCAGACCCCGACGCTGCGGGCTTGTCTGACTGTGCTTCGATTTAGCTGGCTCATTCCCACTCGTCCCTAGCCCATAGGCTGCACAAAAAACCACAATCCTTGATTACTGTCGGGGATCTCGAACATATAAGAGCGGTCTATGCGCCGCAACTTAACTTGATAGTCCCAGGGGAACATTCTTAGAAGAACCATCAGATGGGTGGCGATCTCTAAGACCCTCTTGAGGTGAGGGGTAACCATTCTCCCTCATCGTTTTATTGATAACGTGCTGAAGCGGTTTGACATCGTTCCTCTCTAACTATTTGCAAATTCATATGTCATTCTTATCGATCTATACATCACATACATGATCGCAGAGCTGGGTGAGCCTTCTGTCGAACAGCTTGTCCATCTGTATAGGCTCAAGAAAGCGCAAGACTGGAAGTACTACCTTTCCAAGGTGAGAAATGTACGTTTCAACGGGCTGGTCAACGTCTTGAAGAAGGTCGTTTTTCTTTTATGAAACTCGGGAGACTGGCGCTTTCACTTCGAACGCAAGTAAGACATTGATTCCTTGCATGCGCAAGGGTCGCTTTCGAGCATTGTATCCGAGCTAATTGAGTTGCTTTGTTTTACAATTAACCTCAAGCAGAACTATCTTCTAGTCGCAAGCTTGCAGAGGCTGTAGCGTTTTAGTGACTTTCCCAACGATCAGCATAACATCAACGAGCTTCTCATACTTCCTCACTTGAAAGCATGCGACTTTTGTCGAGACGAGGCCAAATTCCTTACAATTTTGGAGAAAGGTTTAAGTTGTCACTTGCTCGTGTTTACTTTCCTATGCAAATAGGTCGCTCATTCATTTGTTTCTTTTCTTGTAGAGATGTAGGCCGAGAAACCCAAGGGCCTCAAGAAGAAAACGGCAGCCTTGGTTGCTGCCAAGAAGGCACCGACTGCTTTGGTGATGAGGATGCTCATAGACACCATTGGCACGAAGCAGGCTGGTGGCGAGCTTGGGGAAGACCCAAGAGCGAAGAGGCCTATAACTACCTCTAAGGCAGTTGGCTAGAAGAGCATTCCCAAGCCCCAAAATGGGTCGATGAAGAAAATGTCTGAGCTGACCAGAAGCTCAGGGAAACAGAAAGCATCCGAGCAGCATGATGGCTTTGGAAAGAAGAATGCAACCTAGTCCTAGGGGGGCTCGGACAAACAGAAGGCGACTGAGCAGCAGATTGGCTTGGGCAAAGAGGTCGCCATGCAGGCTAGCAGCCTTCAAAAAATAGCGGCAAAGGAATTGGCCAAGAAGAAGTCCACTCATGAGGGCGAGGCAGACATTGTTAGGGAGAGTAAACATGGGTCGTCCCAGCCAAAGGGTAAGAAAGTAGATAAAGCGGTCCAAGTTACGGTCGACGCGTTGATCGACCAACTCCCTGACCACATCGGTGTCGGGGTTGTAGTGGCCAGGGATTGCGTCTCCCTGCGAACCTTTGCTGCCATCAAGGACTTGCCTCCCTTCCCAAATGTTGGCTTTAACATGTAGCTATGTGGCGAAGGTAACAATAGTTTGCCCCTCTTTTATTTGCATGTTATCCTCGCTTTTTGCTGACTTCTCGTCTTATCTTTTTAGGTAGCCATGGCGAGCAGACTTCTATACGAGGAGTGCAACTCCACCTTAGAGGGCACTCATAAGGGGTGGATGCTGGCAAAGACTGTGAAGGAGGATGCTCTAGCCATGGCCGAGGTTGCAGAGAAAGAGAAAGTGGCTAAGCTCGAATGGCTCAAGGAGGAAGTGGTGGCCTTTGGGGTCAAGGAAAGGTAGTTCTTGAAAAGCTTAACTTGAACGAGGCTAATCGAGCGAAGGCTGAAGCTAGGGCGGTAGAAGCCGAAAAAAATTTGGCACAGTAGCGAGGTGCCAACAACAAGCTGAATTTTGAGCTCTCCTCGGCTAAAAAGGCTGTCGCGAGCTAGGAGGCCAAGTTCAAGTAGTCTTTGCTCGACCTTGCACAAGAGGTGGTAGATCGACAGAAGGTTGAAACTCAGGTCGGGCAACTTAGGCTTCAAATTGAAGAGCTGAACGAGGCCATCACTACTCAGTCCTGGTAAACGTCGTTCTTCCTTGTGCAAAGGCTGTGGGAGGCTCACCCTTCGATCGACTTTTCTTTCCTTCCGTGAGCTTATCAAAAGAAAGTCAAGAGGATGAAGGTCAAAGCCCAAGGAATGGCCTACATGTATTCGAATGACTCCGAGGATGATGGCGAGGGCTAGGAAGAGGCCGAGGAAGATGGAGAGGAGATCGGGCTCAAGTTGGAAGTTGAGGATTCGGCTCCCCTGACCACACTTCCCCCAAGTGAGGCTCCCAATCTTGGAGACACTGCCACCATCCCTCCTGTCGAGGAACCGTCTCTTCCCCTTGATGGCGAACTCCCTAGATCAGTCGAGGATGACTCCCCTACTCCTCTAGCAGCCTGAGAGATTGTTAACTTTTTTTTTCTTTTTTTTTTTTTTTGTTGAAACAATGTAATTGAACTTAATTAATACAAGAAAATTTTTTATCATTTCCTTTTCGAGCAATGGCTATTATATTTCTACAAAATGGTTTCATTTGTCCTAGTTAGACTTGTAATATAAGATTTGAATTTGCTATAAGTCATTCGTAGCTCGCTTCTCGATGAGCTTTTTTGGATTTATGTGAGGAAATCTTATGCGCTGCCGATTTGCTTTGACGTGTTTTTTCCTTGAATTTTTTCAAGTTTAACTTCGTCGATTTAGAATTTTCCATCCTGATTTATGCGAGGAAATCTTATGCGACGAGTAATTTTGATTTTCGGACTTATCATCCTTTTCGAGTTTTGGTCGCTGACTTAGGGCCGATTTCCTTCGACGTGTTTTTTCCTTGAATTTTTTCAAGTTTAACTTCATTGATTTAGGATATTTCATCCTTTAAGAGTTGGATTTTGGCATAGCTTTTCTGAGATAAGCTGCCTTTCCAAGACTCTTGACTCCAAGTTCTCTTTTGAAATATCATCGCTGAGGTCGCGATTTATAGTTCAGTAAATAAACTCTAATGGATTAAAGACATTAACTACGAACAAGGAAAATCATGAATAATACCTCTTATATTGATCAAACGCTTTGGCCACGAGTGGCCTTACAACGAATAAAGAACAGAAAAATAAGTGAAACCCGAGCTGCTTATTGGTAATACCTTTGCAAATGCTCGACGTTCCAAGCTCGCATTATTGCTTTGTCATTGAGGCATTTTAGGTGGAAAGATCCTGGCGCGAGCTTCTTAAAGATTCTGAAATGACCTTCCCATTTAGGTCTAAGTGCCCCCAAGTTTAGGTTTTGGGTACTCTAGACAACCTTCCTGAGAACCAGATATCCCACTTCAAAGTATCTGTTTTTGACTTTGGTATTGAAGTATCGTTTGGTTCGCTACTAATATAACGCGAGCCTTAGCTGGGACTTGGCTCGATGTTCTTCGATTAGGTCTAGCCTCAGGCAGAGAAGATCTTCGTTTATTTCCTCGTCAAAAACTTCTCTTCGAAATGAGTGATCCCCACTTGAACTGAGGCCATTGCTTCACACCTGTATGACAGAAAGAATGGGGTTTCACCTGTCAAACTCCTGGTTGTCATCCCATAGAACCATAAAGCTTTGGGCAGTTCATCGACTCACCTCCCCTTTAGGGCGTTAAGCTTTTTCTTAATAGTGTGCTTGATGACCTTGTTCATAGCCCCCACTTGTTCGTTGGCTTGAGGCCGATAAACAGCGGGGAAACTCTTCTTGATGCCAAGCTGCTTGTAGAAGGTCCTAAGTCTTTACTGTCAAATTGTTTCTCGTTGTCAGCTATTATTGTGTGGGGAATCCCAAACCAACAAATAATATTTTTATAGATGAAGTCCTTCAGCTTGTTTGGCGTTATTGTTGCCAGGGGCTCGACCTTTGCCTATTTGATGAAATAGTCTACAACAACTACTGCGAACTTAACGCCCCTTTTTCCTTGAGGCAAAGGGCCGATAAGGTCAATGCCCCAGATTACAAATGGCCAGGGGCTTGTCAAAGTGGTCAATTCTTATGGTAGGGCTCGTGGAATATCTGCAAATCTGTGGCATCTATCACATATGCGAACATAGTCTGCTGTATCGTTGAACTCCGGCGAAGTACTTTGTATGCTAGAGATCTGCCTCCTGCGTGATTTCAAAAAATTCCCTCATGGATCTCCCTTAGAACATAATCCGTGTCCTCATCATCAATATATCGCAACAACGGTACATTGAACCCGCGCTTGTATAGTTTATCATTGATGAGTGTATACTGAGCTGCCTTGGTGCAGATTGTTCTGGCTTCGGTTCTCTCCTTTGGTAGTGTATTGTCCTTTAGGTAGGCTGTGATTGCATCTATCCGACTGTATCTCTAACCCGTAGTTAAAACCAGACCTTGTGAAGTGGAGATGCTTGGTCCCGGGAGGAAGTTAATTGGGATGGAATCGGCTTTTTCTTAATTCATTGTAGAAGCTAAGCGGGCTAAGGCATCTGCTTATGAGTTTTTCTCCTTTGGGATCTGGGGATTGTGAAGGATCTAAACTGCTTGA
This sequence comes from Pistacia vera, assembly GCF_008641045.1. Taxonomy (NCBI): domain Eukaryota; kingdom Viridiplantae; phylum Streptophyta; class Magnoliopsida; order Sapindales; family Anacardiaceae; genus Pistacia; species Pistacia vera. Next base: position 805,858 of record NW_022196599.1, on the reverse strand, counting down.
GCTCGACCTCCGCTAGTTGGAGGTAGGACACCATCTTGTCTTCCCTTACTTAGTATTCCCCGGTAATTTGATGGACCACGAGCTGTGAGTCACTATAAATCTTAATGAACTCTGCCCCTATTTCCTTGGCAAGGCAGATCCCTACGAGCAATGCCTCGTACTCAACCTCATTGTTGGAGGCGGTAAACTCGAATCTTACTATAGCTCTGATCGGGTTTCCCTTTGGACTTTCGAGCAAGAACCCTATTCCTACTTCTTTCTCATTTGAGCAGCCATCTACATATAGAGTTCACTGCCATAAGTCGTCGAACTTTGACTTCTATTGCTCGATCTCTCCCGAGGTATCTGGCCCTAGTGGGCTTGTCTCAGCTTCTGGTTGATAGGAGAATTCAGATATAAAATCCGCCAAGGCTTGACCTTTGATCATTGTCCTTGGGATGTACTTGATGTTGTGCTGACTCATCTCTATGGTCCACTAGATCAGTCTACCAATGTCTCGGGCTTCTACATTATTTTCTTTAGTGGGAAATTTGTTAGCACATGGATGGAGTGTGCTTGGAAATAGGGTCGCAGCTCTCTAGCAGCAGTGAGAAGGGCGAAGGCAAGCTTCTCCATCTCTGCGTACCTCGTCTCCATGTCGAATAGTCTCTTGCTTACATAGTATACCAACCATTGTACTCCCTCTTCACGTACCAACGCTGCACTGACAGTGGACTTTGACACTAACAAATATAGCAGCAACAGCTTGCCCTGGATAGGCTTTGACAGCAAATGAGGTTGTCCCAGATGTTTCTTCAGCTCCTAGAAGGCTCTTTCACACTCCTCTATCCACTTGAAACCTTTCTTCCCCTTAAAGGTCTCAAAGAATGGAAAACATCTGCCCGCAACTCGGGAAACAAATCTACTGAGTGCGGCCACATGTCCTGTCAAGCTCTGCACCTGTTTTATGCTGGTCAAGCTTTTAATGTCGAGCAGAGACTGAATCTTCTTCGGGTTGGTTTCTACACCTTGTTGGTTTAAGAGAAAGCCCAAAAATTTCTCCGAGCTCACCCCGAAAGCACATTCCAAAGGATTGAGCTTCATTCGGTACTTTATGAAGATGTCGAACATTTCCCCCAAGTGCTCAACGTGGCTTTCAACGACTTTTGATTTGATATGCCGTTGATGTATACCTCTATGTTATGCCCAATTTGGTCGGCGAACATCTTATTCACCAAGTGTTGGTGGGTCGCCCTAGCGTTCTTGAGGTCAAATGACATAACCTTGTAACAATAAATTCCACAGTCAATAATAAAAGAAGTATGTTCTTCATCGGGCTGATACATTGGGATTTGGTTATAACCCGAGTACGCATCCATGAAGCTGAGTAGTGCGTTTCCTGCTGTTGCACCTACTAGCTAATCGATCCGTGGTAGCAGAAAGCTATCATTGGGACAGGCTTTGTTCAGATCTGTGAAGTCGATGCAAGTTCGTCACTTGCCATTCGACTTCTTGACTAGGACTAGGTTAGCGAGCCAATCCAGGTACTTGACTTCCTTGATGAAGTTGATTTTTTAAGAGTTTGTCAACTTCATCCTTGAGCGCTTGAGACCGCTTTGCATCCATAGCCCTTTTTTCTGCCTTATGGGCTGAGCTTGAGGGTCGATGTTCAACCTGTGGCACATTACCTCGAGGCTGATCCCAACCATATCCGTGTGCACCCACGCGAACATGTCAAGGTTCTTCTTTAGGAACCCCACCAGGTTTTCGACCGTTTCTCTGGTCAAATGATTGTCGATTTTTAGCACGCGAGTTGGGTCTTCCTCACTGACACTTATTTCTTGCAGCTCTTCAATCGGCCCTGTTGCGAGCTCTTCTCTATGGATGTGAGGATCTATAGTATTCTCGAGTTAGGCTTGGATTCTGCTATGACCATTGTTCTCAGGAGTGACCATTTTTGTGTTGTACGTATGTCCCAGTTGTAACATTCCTGAGATTCCTTTCTGCAGCTTTTGATCATCGCAACTCCCCCAAGAGTTGGAAACCTCATTGCCTAGCAACGCACTGATGTGACTGCACTTAAGTTATCCAAGATCGGTCTTCCGAGGATGACATTGTGTAACGCCCCACTTGAGGTACGTAGTTGTTATTTCTTCTTTCACTCTTATTTGAGTTGGTTTTGGTAATATTGTTTGGTTGAGTGTTGTGTTGAATGTTTGCCCTGAAATTGGTTGAAAATAGAAGAAGGTTAGTGTACCAAGCTTCGCCGGGGCGAAGAAGAATCTTCGCCGCGGCAAAGATGTGTTGAAACCACGGGGAAAACTCTTCTGGACAGTTTCGCCGCGGCGACAGAAGTTTCTTCGCCGCGGCGACAGACCGTTAAAATGTTTGTTGAGTTTTAGATATTTTCTTCCCTAAGGGCAAATTGCCATTCTACCCTAATTAGCAGGAAAAGTGGGAAGTTAAGTAAGGATTTTTCATGGAGAATGTGTTGTTATGGGGGTGAGTTTGTAATGATCAAAGGATATAGATGGAATTCCCAAAGAAGAGTAAGGGCAAAATGGGAATGCTTGGTATAAATTTCATAAAAGGAATTAAGAGTTAGCAAACCCTATTCTTCTTCTCCAAAAACGCAACTCTCCATCTTTATCCTTCAACTTCTCTTTTCTTTTGACCAAGGATTTCCAAGGGGTTTTTGAAGTGAATTGGGGTAGAAAAGCAACCTAAGGCTTCCTAAGGTAAGGATTCCTTCTTAAGTTGTGTGATTTGTGAGTTTTAAGTTTATTGAAGTTTAAGGGTTTTTGTTCTTTTGGTTAAGAGTAGGAAAAAGTCAAGCAAACCAAGGAAAGGAAGAGTTGGTGAAGTCTCTCCATAACAAGGTAAGTAAACCCCAACCAAGTTGGATTTAAGAATTTTCTGATTAGGGTTTTGATAGAAATGATGTATGTATGTGATATACATGTGAAATGCCATGTATGGAGGTTTAAATGGGGATTTCTAGCTTTGTGAATGTTTAATACCTTGCAAATATGAGAAATGAGTTGTTGGGTTGGAAAGGTAGTTTGAGATGAAATTGAAGGGGTGCTATGGATCCCTTTTGGAAGTGCTTTCTTTGACAGGTTTTATGGTTATGTGAAGGGGTTTCTCCCTATTTTGGATGGTTAGAAAAAGTTTTAGAATCATTGCTATAATAGAGTTTATAGTGCACATGAGTTGTTTGAGAAATGCCTAATAGAGGTTTGAGGGGAGTAGTGAACCTTAATTTTGCAACATGCGTTGGCATTCATAAGTGCATTAGTGGAGATGAACCATCCATAGGCACTAATTGTGCATTGAAAAGTGACCTAAGAAAGTGTAGAAAAATTGTGTATGTAATTACCCTATGAGGTAGAGCTTGGTGGGTACAACTACTCTAAGGGTAGAGAGCATTGAAAAATGCTAGAATAGAGTGAATTAGAAGAGTAGAATAGATGGGTAGATGCTTTGTGATCATCACCCGATAGTTATGGGAATCGGGTTGATGCTTGTGATCACTACCCGAATAGCCCTTAGAGATGGGTCGATGCTTGTGTGTCGTCACCCGATGGAGTAGTAGAAATGGGTAGATGCTTTGTGACCACTACCCGGTTAGTTGTTAGATAAGTGGGTTGATGCTTTGTGACCATCATCCAACATTTAGTAGAAGCGGGTTGATGCTTTGTGATCATCACCCGACAGTGACTAGGAGGGTTAATGCTTGGTGATCGTTACCCAAGAGTCATGAGAAACGGGTAGGTGCTAGGTGATCTCACCGATAGTTAGGAGAACCGAGTAGGTGCTTTGTGACCCCCACTCGGTAGTCACTAAGAACGGGTTGGTACGTGTGAATCCACCCGCTAGTCAGAAGAGTGAGATGGTGCTGTGTGAACGCCATCCGGCCGTACCTCCGGTAAGATGGGCCATGAGTTTTAGTAGAAACAGAGATAGAATCAGAAACAGTATAAGGAAAGAAATAAGAGTTATACATACGGGGACAGTCAGATAAAGGGTTTTACTTGCTGAGCATTATTTTGTGCTCACCCTGTTATTTCCTTTGTGGATGCAGGATCTAGGTGATGATGCGTCGGAGGGGTGTGGCAAGCGAAGAGAAATAGCACACTGTTCCCTGTTTTGTCTTTTAAAAAGCATTTTTGTAAACAGTACCTTGTGTATAAAGACATATGAATTTAATGAAAAGAAATTTTTGGGGCCCAATTTTATATGTTATTATGCAGATTGTACTGGTTTTCAGCAGATGTTATACATTGATGCGGTAGGCAGTCTACCACAGGATTCGGCCATCACTATCCTGATCTTGGGCTCGCCCTTAGAGTCATGAGAAGGTCGATTGTTCCTTGGGAACCAGGCTGTCCTCGGTAAACCCATAGAGCGGCGTAGGGCATGCCCTCAGGTCTCTCTCTATGAACTATTCCTCAAAAAGCTCCTAGAAAAATGAGTTCGCTGCACTCCTATTATCAACCATTACCCTTAACACTCAGCGTTGTCGATTCTAGCCACGTCATGATGTGTCATGGGTGGTGAGGGGATTCTTCGCATTCCTCGATTGTGAATCCCATACCTCGCTATCTTGTGGGCCGCTGAAGACTGGGAATGAGTAAACATGTCGGTGGTGTTGAGAAGTGTGGGTTTCGATGTGATTTGAGTTTTGCTTTAGGACAACCGAGTTCCTTACTTTGTTTTCTATCCTTTTGTTGGAACCCATGACCGAACCTAAATTACAAGCTGTAAAGACCTGTTGATTCTCATCTATGTATAATCCTCATTAGTGGAGAGTAGTTCGATATTTGGTTATGGAGTCTGCCACCATTTGATAAACTTTACAATTTTTGCATAAAATAATCCGGGAAGTTGGAAGATGGATTGAAGCGGGGATTACCTACTTGGTGGACTTATTGAGGAAAACAGCGATGTAGCCCAAACTTCTTGGAATGTCGAACATTCTGATAATAAACTTTCACAATGTGGAGATTTGTACAATGTCTAGGCAATTCATTACAGCAATTTTAATTCATTTTATTTTGGTTTTTCAGAGGGGTGCATGTTTACGTATTTTTGTTTTTCGTTTTTGTCTTTGTTTTCGTCAATTTTGTATTGTATGCTGGGGACGAGCATCTCTTTAGTTTGGGGGTAGTTGAATAGTGAATTATACAGTTTTATGATCTTTGAAGGATTTCAATTACTTCGAGTGCATCTACCTGAATTGATGGAATTCTCTACTTTCGTGTTTCAGGTTAAAATGGACTCTTTTAGCAAATAAAGGCAAAACTTGGCAATTTTGACTTTAAATTGAAGGATTCCAGAAGATAAGAGAGTTCCGGAGCAGGACAATGCACGATGAAGCTTGTTTCCAAGGTGACGAGTCGAAAATGAAGAATCGGACGAAAAGGCAAGCAGAGTGCAGTTCCGTAAATTTCAGAACTTTGGAAGGAGCTTCGCCCCGGCGAGAAATTATCTTCGCCGCGGCGAAGTTGGGCAGAATCGAGTTGTGGTTTTCTTCTTCGCCGCGGCGAGAAATTCTTCTTCGCCGCGGCGAAAGTCTAAATTTTAAGTTTTGTAAACGCACAGTTTCGTGTGTTTTTATTGGACTGGGTTTTGAGGACTAGGTATAAAAGAAAAACATGAACTTTTTAGAGGGGATCTCTCTCTGGCAATAAGGTTAGCCCTCTTTTTACAAATTGAGGGAGAAAAAGCTTGTATTTTTCGGATTGTGAAGGGGAGATTCAGATGGAACAGAGACGATTTGTCTTTTGGGAGATTTCTTTCTTCATTCCAGTTTCATTATGTCTAGTCTGTTTACTTTTGATTCCCGTTTTATTCTTTTAAGTTAGCTATGAACTAATCTTTATGGGTTAGGGTTTTGATTGTAGTTTGGATCTGAAATGGGTTGAATTTATGTTTATGCTATTTTCATGTGAATGAGTTGTGGTTGTGTGTTATTCTGAAATTAATTGTGTATGTGATGAACATGATGAGATTTAGAAATAATTCATGTTAAGCTTCATGGGTAATAACCATTATAGTATTGGATGCTAGAGTAGATTCAAGAACTAATGAAATCACTTTAGGATTTTATGCTTCATGATTTAGAATTGTTAACCTTCAAATTGTTGGGTGCGGAAGGTTAATAATGATGAATAGGAAAACACTAGCCCGAGAGGGTATGTTATCATAATAGTGAATCCGATTTACAACCACTGCATGCGAATGTGAAAAAAGTGTAACTTTTAGCTATAACCCATAAATAATCCAAACGAAGTCAAGACCCTACCGTTTATAATCTTTAATCTGTGTGCCATTTGTTTTCCCTTATAAGGATTAATTTCTTGTTAGATTTTATTTGTTTTCTTTCAATTACAATTGCTCCCACAAATCCAAGATTTCGGTGCTTCAACTTGTTAACGTTAGGGAACTTAGTGCTTTGCTACCAGTCCTCGTGGGAACGATATTCTACCATCACTCTATTACTTGAGCGACTAGTTACTTGCTATTTTTGCATGTTGTATTAAACACGCACCAAGTTTTTGGAAAAACTGGTGCGTGTTTAATACAACATGCAAAAATAGCAAGTATACTAGTCGCTCAAGTAATAGAGTGATGGGTAGAATACGTTCCCACGAGGACTGGTAGCAAAGCCTAAGTTCCCTAACGTTAACAAGTTGAAGCAACCGAAATCTTGGATTGTGGGAGCAAATTGTAATTGAAAGAAAACAAAATAAAATCTAACAAGAAATTAATCCTTATAAGGGAAAACAAATGGAACACACAAGATTCGATTAAGTAAAACGGGTAGGGTCTTGACTTCGTTTGGATTATTAGGGTTATAGCTAAAAGTTACACTATTTCACATTCGCATGCAGTGGTTGTAAATCGGATTCACTATTATGATAACATACCTCTCGGGCATGTTTCCATTCATCATTATTACCTTCCGCACCCCACAATTTGAAGGTTAACAATTCTAAATCATGAAGCATAAGAATCCTAAAGTGATTTCATTAGTTCTTGAATCTATCTCTAGCATCCAATACTATAATGGTTATTACCCATGAAGCTAACATGAATTATTCTAAATCTCATCATGTTCATCACATACAACAATTAATTTCAGAATAACACACAACCACAACTCATCACCATGAAAATAGCATAAACATAAATTCAACCCATTTCAGATCCAAACTACAATCAAAACCCTAACCCATAGAAGATTAGTTCATAGCTAACTAAAAGAATAAAAACGGGGATCAAAAGTAAACAGATAAGACATAATGAAACTGGAATGAAGGAATAGAAATCTCCAAAAGACAAATCGTTCTGTTCCAATCTGAATCCCTCACAATCCGAAAAATACAAGCTTTTTCTCCCTCAATTTGTAAAAAGACGGCTAACTATGCCAGAGAGAGTCCCCTCTAAAAAGTTCATGTTTTTTCTTTTATACCTAGTCCTCAAAACCCAGTCCAAAAAAAAAACACCGAAACTGGTGCGTTTACAAAACTTAAAATTTAGACTTTCGCCGCGGCGAAAAGAATTCTTCGCCGCGGCGAAGAAAGAAAACCACAACTCGATTCTGCCCAACTTCGCCGCGGCGAAGATAATTTCTTCGCCGGGGCGAAGCTCCTTCCAAAGTTCTGAAATTTAGGAACTGCCACTCTGCTGCCTTGTCCGATTCTCTCGATTTTCGAATCGTCACCTTGGAAACAACTTCATCGGGCATGTCCTGCTCCGGAACTCTTTATCTTCTGGAACCTTCAATTTAAAGTCAAAATTGCCAAGTTTTGCTTTATTTGCTAAAAAGTCCATTTTAACCTGAAACACGAAAAGTAGAGAATTACGCATCAATTCAGGTAGAAATGCACTCGAAAGTAATTGAAATCCTTCAAAGAGTCATATAAAAACTGTATAATTCACGGATTATCAACTACCCCAAACTAAAGAGATGTCGTCCGAGCATACAATACAAAAATTGACGAAACAAAGACAAAAACGAAAAACAAAATACGTAAACATGCACCCACTCTGAAAAACAAAATAAAATGAATTAAATGCTGTAATGAATTGCCTAGACTTGTACAAATCTCACAAATTGGTGAAAGTTTATTATCAGGAAATGTTCGACATTCCAAGAAAGTTATGGGCTACATCGACTGTTTTCCTCAATAAGTCCACCAAGTAGGTAATCCCCGCTTCAATCCATCTTCCAACTTCCCGGATTATTTTATGCAAAAATTGTAAAGTTTATAATGGTGGCAGACTCCATAAGCCTAAATATCGAACTACTCTCCACTAATGAGGATATCATAGATGAGAATCAACAGGTCTTTACAGCTTGTAACTTTAGGTTCGGGTTCATGGGTCCAACAAAAGGATAGAAAACAAAGTAGAGAACTGGTTGTCCAAAGCAAAACTCAAATCACATCGAAACCCACACTTCTCACACCCAGCGACATGTTTACTCATTCCAGTCTTCATACGCGTATTCTTAAATTTTGGATACCATAAATGCAGGGGAAACTGTTTAAGGTGACGTGGCGTTGTTAAACCGAGGTCGCCAAATACTGCTAGGCAGTTTTTAAGGCGGGTTCTGGTTTCAGCGGTATCCCTTAAAATAGGCAGCATTGTGTTCGAAAAAAATTTTTTTTTTTTTTTTTTTTTTTTTTTTTTTTTTTTTTAACACACAACACTAGAATTGAATTGAGGTGACTACCTCCTTGTTTTTATTCTTTTATCTCAACCCCCACATCATCTTTTGGTCTCTTCTTCATTTTCTTCTAACCCCCAAACTAATCTTCACTAAATTGTATACTCGTTTCGTTCCGGTTTTGCACTAAGACCGAATTCTCCAAAAGGTATGATAAGTGTTTAGGGTAAAGGAATTTACACATCTGTTGTTTTCTAAGAAAAATAAAGTAAAATTCCAATGGCTCAAATGGGTGACTAGTGGAAAATTTCAATCATTGGTTGGCTAGAAAGGCTCAAACGTTCCAAAAATTGCCTAAATCACTCCTCAACCTTGTCTAATCCTAAAATTTCGCCTCAAGCATTTCTCAAATAGGTTCTAGAATCCACCAACATTATCAAGACTTTGCCTAATCACATAAACTGAATCTAAGCATGCGAAAAAATGAAAATCGGGTTGAACCACTCAACAAACCTCAATCAGAATCCAGTCAATAAACGTCAACTTGAAGTATGCTTAACATTTTAACATAAAAATTCAACAATCTTATTCTCATCATTGATTTATACAACCCATATCGGCAAAACAAAACACTACACGAAAATACAACACAAAACTAAGTTGTTTTTGTTTTTTTTTTTTTTTTTTTTTTTTTTTTTTTTTTTTCAAAAACTTTTAAGGTGTACGCGGCGTTGTTAAACCCGAGGTCGCAAATACTGCTAGGCAGTTTTTAAGGCAGTTACGGTTTCCAGAATATACCTTAAAATAGATTTTACAGTTTAAGGTGTACGCGGCGTTGTAAACCGAGGTCGCCAAATACTGCTAGGCAAGTTTTAAGGCAGTACTGGTTTCAGCCAATATACCCTTAAACTCAAAATCTATTCCCTACCCCAAACTAAATATAACATTGTCCCCAATGTTCCATTATGCATAAGTCAGGAATAGAGAAAAACAGCAACTGAAAAAAATGAACAATAAAAAAAAAAAAGAACAAGAAGCTCCCTGGTTAAGTTATGAATCGTCGTTCCACATGTTCAACCTTTCTTCGGCTTTCTATCATCCAGAATCTGTCAAACAAAAACTGTGATGTCCCTATGTTAGACGAATTCACAACTATAATGAAAGTATTACAACCTGTCTCGCCCTTTTAACACTAAAAAAAAAAACTAGACAACTAATACAAAAACAAAATCCAAACCAAAATAAAATGAGTTAAGTTTCAAATGGACAAAAATTAAATGAAAGTAACAAAACATAAACAATAACAGGTGTCCGGTTCAGTCTTCTTCTTCCCCTGCTTCCGCCTCTTCTTCCTCTCTTCCTCTGATTCTGGCCAGTCATCTGAGTTCCAGTCACAACCCTGATATGCGGAAGTGTCAACATTCAGATCCTTGAAACCTTTCGTTAACATTTCATGAATGTTCTGTGTTCGTCCATCATCCAATCCTGTCGTCTTCATGTATTTCGTCATCTGCAGCATTTCTTGCATCATTGCCTCTGAGACCCTGTGGAACGGATGATGTGGCCATGCTCGTTCTCTGCCTCTTTGCCCCTGCTGTGGTTGGGCATCTGCCACTGTTCAAGATGTTGGTGTAATAGTCGTCATCTAGAATTGGAGCCGGATAAATACGCGGCTCATCATCTGCAACCTGACCCTGCTGTTTGGCACATGGCAGTGATGAGATGCGGGAAACAGTAGCTTGATCGTCCCTTTGGGATGCAATCCTGATACGTGATAAATGATGTCTCCCACATCCATACTCTTTCTTGTGGCAATGGAGTACAGCAATTCCGCTTCTCAAGAGTCACTGTGCTGTAGTGCGTCTCCGGCATTAGTTTAGCACAGACAAAGTACTGCCACAGCCGAGCCATTGGTGTCAACTGTGTCCCTTGAGTGTCTTTTTCTGTTTTCTCGACACCGCCCATGCTACCCCTGGTTTTGCAATGGCCGAAATATAATATCATCATTACGACTGTTTCTTTGAACTCCCATATTGATCATTGAAATTTCGGGCAGGTTGTAGAATTTGTTGATCTCTTGTGCTGAAAATGGCACATCCTCTCCTCTGACAAAAACACATATCATCTGCCTTTCGGGGAGTGGCATAGAACTCTCTGACCAACGGTTTACTGCCGGCTCCTCAGGGGCACTCATGAAAATGGCCCAATTTCTTCCCCTACTCCATTCCACAGCTTGTTTGCTGTCAATCCACGCTCAGGGATGAAACCCTTATCTTTTTGTGTGATCACCTCCTCATAACGTTTTCGGGCTGCCTCGTTCACAAACCGGTGTCTACTTTCTTCCTTGCCTGTATGCTTAATTTTCGGAGCCATGTTCACGAAATCAATCCAAAATGTTAACCCCATGAATTACCCCTAAAAAAAAAATAGCCCTGTTCAACCTGCAGCAAATAATTCACATTCCAAACATTTTCAATTCAAACCCCCAAACTACGATTTTTCTATTTTAAGATGTACGCGGCGTTGTTATACCAGAGGTTGCCCAATACTGCCAGGCAGTTTTAAGGCGGGTTCTGGTTTCCAGCCAATATACCCTTAAAATAGATCCACCTTTTAAATTCAAAACAATCCACACTTCTAAAATTCGCAACTTCACCCCCAAACTACGATTTTTCTATCAACAAACACTCCAAATAATCAATGACTATACTTCTAACAATCAATTGGCTATAAACTTCTTAACATGAATCACACACAAATCAACAACCCCAAATTATCTCAAGAATAAAGTTCACAAAATTTTAGATCTACGAATATAGACTAAAAATTTCCAAAATAAAGCTTTGGGTTTTCGAAATCTTACCAATGTGAAGTCGTTTGCACCACCAATTGACTTAGAAACGACCAAACACAAAAAACCCAAATTTTTTTATCCAAAAATTTTGTGAAATTTTGTGGAAAATTGTTGTTGAAATGGGTTGATTTGGTGTTTAGGAATGATGTGGAGTGATTTTGGTTGGAAAAGTAGAATAGAAGTGAAAGATTTGAGGATTGAAATTTTCTCTCAACTCACAATGGAAGGCGGCGTGAAAAATGAAAGAAGAAAAGTGAGTATTTATAGAAAAGGAACTTCGCCGCGGCGAAGAGGTTTCTTCGCCGCGGCGAAGTTCATCACGCATGAACCCTAGAATTTTCCCAGGTTTCGCCGCGGCGAAGAAAATTTCTTCGCCGGGGCGAAAACTTCCCGAGAGTTTAAGGCTCACTTGCCGGCGAAGAAATTTCTTCGCCGCGGCGAAATGCCTTAGTCAAATTTTCAAAAATTTCTACCTTTACTTCGCCGCGGCGAAAACAATTTCTTCGCCGCGGCGAAACTCCCAGTAGCAAACCTGGGTTTCGTCAGTCTCTTCGCCGGGGCGAAAAAATGTATTTCGCGCGGCGAAGTCTGAAAATTCTGGAACCTTCCTTTGCTCTAGATTCACCTGAAACATTTGAAAATAACACAAACATCAAATTTTATACAAACTAATAATGAAATAAGAAGACAATCAAACAACGAAAAGTAAAATTAAAAAGTTAAAACGCTTGGGTTGCCTCCCAAGAAGCGCTTGTTATAGTCGGAAGCTTGACTTTTTCCATCCTTTAGGTTGGGGTGTCCAGTCGGATTGGGATGAACTTGCAGCTCTCACACCCTCAACGTATGGCTTAACCTCTGTCCATTAACTGTGAAAGTGCCTTTTCCTATGTGGACTTCCACTGCTCCAGATGCATGTATCCTCGTTATGTGAATGGTCGGACCATCTAGACTAAGTTTTCGGGGAAAAGCCTAAGCTAGAGTTGAACAACAAAACTTCTGCCCAACTTCAAAAACCTTTACCCGGATGTGCTTGTCGTGCCCTTTTGTTTCTCTTTATAGTTCCGGGCATTTTCATATGCTTCCAGACGAAAACTCATCCAGCTCATTCAGAGGTCAGCATTCTTCCTCTCCCGCGGCTTTCAAATCCAAATTCAACTGCTTCACGGCCAGTATGCCTTATGTTCAAGTTCTACCGGCAAGTGGCATGCCTTCCCATAGACCAATCTGAACGGGACATACCAATTGGAGTTTTAATGCAGTGCGATAAGCCCATAACGCCAGTCCAACTTCCGTGACCAATCCTTCCTCGAGGCATTGACTGTCTTTTCTAAAATTCCCTTCAGTTCTCTATTTGACAGTTCCACTTGTCGCTCGTTTGTGGAGGTAGGGTGTGCCACTCTATGTGTCACTCCGTACTTGCTCGCAGGGCATCAAATGCTGCTTGCAAAAATGTGATCCTCCATCACTAATAATCGCCGTGGCACACCAAACCTTGAGAAAATATTCTTCCTCACGAAAAATTATCACCACCCTAGCATCATTCGTCGGCAATGCCACTGCCTCAACCCATTTAGAACATAGTCCACGGCTACCAATATATACGCGTTCCCATAAGAACTTGGGAAGGGACCCATGAAATCAATCCCCCATACGTCAAAAATTCCACCCACCAGGATGTTGTTCAACGGCATCTCGTTCTTTTTGAGATACTAACCATCCGTTGACATTGGTCACACTCTGAATCATCGGAATGAATCCTTAAAGAGGGTTGGCCAAAAAACCCAGATTGTAGCACCTTCGCTGCTGTTCTAGCTCCCCCGAAATGGCACCCACTTCCTTCTTCATGACAATGTCTTAGAATGCTCTCCATTTCTTCCTCCGGGACACATCTCGTATCATTCGGTCAGTACAATGTCTGTACAGGAATGGCTCTTCCCAAAAGTAGTATTTTAAATCAGAGAAAAATTTCTCTTTGTTGAAACGTCATAACACTTGGGAGCACCCTTGATGATAGATAATTTGCAAAGTCCGATACCATGGTGCTTCGTCTCACTCTCATCAGTTTTCAATCCGAAAGTTTCTGAAATGGCATTTCACCTCATCCCCCTTGATCGGTCTTCAAGTCTTGACAAATGATCAGCTACTACATTTTCCGACCCTTTTTGTCTCGAATTTCCAACTCAAACTCTGGAGTAGGAGATCCATCTTATCAACCGAGGTTTTGCTTCTTGCTTCGCCAGAAGGTGTCTGAGTGCTGAAGGTCTGTGTGAAACGATTACCTTCGCACCTAAAAGATAAGAACGAAATTTGTCAAAAGCAAATACCACAGCCAACAGTTCTTTTTCAGTGGTGGGGTAATTCAGTTGTGCATCAACAAGTGTCTTGCTAGCATACATGAATTACATGCAACACTTTATTTTTTCTCTGCCCTAGTACTACCCCTAAAGCAAAATCACTAGCATACACATAAGTTCAAACGGCAGTCCCCAATCAGGAACTGCAATAATGGGTGTGCAGAAACTAGCAATTTCTTTAAAGTTAGGAACGCATGCATGCATCATCACAAAATCAAAACAATATCTTTATTTAATAGATTGCACCAGGGTTTAGAGATTTTAGAAAAATCCCTTATGAAGCGTCTGTAAAACCCGCATGCCCTAAAAAGCTTCGGACTGTTGACATTTGATGGCGGTGGCAGCTTCTCAATTACTTCTGTCTTTGCCCGATCAACTTCAATCCCATCCTTGGAAATCTATGCCCGAGCACAATTCCTTCTTGGACATGAAGTGAAATTTCTCCCAATTCAGCACCAAATTCGTTTCTGTGCATCGCTGCAAAACAAGAGACAAATTGTTAGACAATTGTCAAAAGATGACCCAAACTGAGAAGTCATCCATGAAGACTTCTATGAATCTTTCCACCATGTTCCAAAGATGGACATCATGCATTTTTGGAATGTTGCTGGTGCATGCATAACCCAAACGGCATTCTTCGGTAAGCAAAGTGCCGTAGGGGCAAGTGAAGGTCGTTTTCTCTTGATCCTCCGGAGCGATGGCAATTTGGTTATATCCTGAATATCCATCCAGGAAACAGTAATATGCATGTCTGCCAACCTCTCCAACATTTGATCGATGAAGGGCAATGGAAAATGATCCTTCCTTGTCGCCTCATTCAGTTTACGGTAATCAATGCACACTTCCAACCCGTTACCGTCTTGTTGGAATCAAATCATTACTCTCATTCTTCACAACGGTAATCCTCTTTCTTTGGAACTACTTGTACCGGGCTACCATGGACTGTCGGAATCGGATAGATGATCCCGCATCCAAGAGTTTCACAACTCCTTTTCACCACTTCCTTCATTGAAGGACAATCTCCTTGTGGTTGCAACCTCGGCTTTAAAGTCATCTTCCATGAGAATCTTATGCATGCACAATGAGGGTGAGATACCTCTAATGTCAGTAATGGTCCATCCAATCGCCAGTCTATGTTCTCTCAACACTCTAATCAACTTCTCTTCCTCTAAGGCACCAATTCTGCACTAATGATCACGGATAAGTATCCGACTCTCCAAGGTAGACATATTTGAGGTGAGGCGGTGGTAAAGGCTTCAGTTCAAGCTTTGGAGCTTCTTATTATTTTCCTTTGCCTTTTCTTGTCAAAGTCAAATTCCTCAAATCTGCATCTTGACTTTCATCTTTTGGTTGGAGTGCTTCTAACATTCTAGCACAGTCGTTCCTCGCTGAGTCTTCAACCTCTACTGTTTTCGATTTCGTATACACGTTCTAGAGGCAATTCTGGACTGTTTTCCCATGGACTCCACAATGAGTTCATCCACCCGTCCACACTAAAGCATGAATCCGCTTCCGCCGGAAACTTCATCGCCTAACACATTAAAAGTCACTGTTTCATCCTGAACCTAACAGCAACTTCCCTTCCTGCACGTCAATCAGTGCTCCGTGGCCAGAATGGCGGCCCAAAATGAGAGGAATTTCCTTCTCCTCTCCATGTCAGCACTACAAGTCCGCTGGAAATATTTTCCCCACTTCACTAACACATCTTAACTATCCCCCTCGGGTGCTTTTCGACCGATCCGCTAGTGCAACGACATTGTCGTTGGACTCATCACGATCCTAATTCACCTAGAGAAAAAGGCATCAAATTTATACTAGCTCCTAAATCACAAAGCACACGATCAAAAGTATATCCCCTATAACACAAGGATAGTTAAAACTCCCGGATCTTTGAGCTTGGGGGTAATTTCTTTTGGAGGATTGCACTACACTCTTCCGTTAGCATCACCGTTTCCTCATCTTCCAATTTCCTCTTGTTCGAAAGTATCTCCTTCAGGAACTTCGCATAGCTCGGCATTTGCTGTATTGCATCTGCAAAAGGAATGTTAATATGCAATTTTAAAAATTTCAATGAATTTCGAAAATTGCTTATGATTCTTCTTCTTCAATCTCTGAGGAAAAGGCACGGGTGGAGTGTGATGAGCTAATTCTGGTGGTATCTCGGGGAATGGCAATTTCTCCTTTTTCTTTTGCCTTTCATCTTCTCTCTTGTTCTCTTCCCCTAAAGCACCTGAATTATCTTCACAAAATATCTCTTCATCCATTCTCTCTTCATACTCTTCCTTTCCGGGTTGCTCCTTTCTTTCGTAGGCTGGCCTACTTCTTCTAAAACTGTCCCACTTCTCAAAATGATTGCATTTGCTGTTCACGTGGGTTGGTCACTGTGTTGCAGGTAGAGAACCCTGTGGTATACATTCAGCTTCTCGGCCAATTGGCCCATCTGTACCTCAAGATTCCGAATGGACGCCCTTGGTTTCTAAAGTTTGTCCTCGTCTCATTCATGAACCCGTAGACTCTTGCATGAATTTACCGAACAAATCCTCCAACTTTGACACTCTTGGATCTCCCGGTTGATTGGTTGCCCCTGGCTGGTTATTGGAACTTGCCTCTGGTTCCATTGGTTACCTTGTTGGTTTTGATTTCCCCATGCCAGATTCGGATGATGTCTCCACCCTGGATTGTATGTGTTGGAGAACGGATTGTTCGGCTGTCTTTGATTTCCTGCCAAGTAATTTACTTGCTCCGTTGATGAAGATGACGGTGCAAATGTGTTCCGACTTGGCACTCGCTGCTCACATGGTTTCCTGCACAAAAATCACATGTTAATTGAGGTGCTGTACAGAATTACCTGCATAGTTCCCAATGTTTTTGGAGGGCAGTAAGTTGGGCTGAGATGGCTGTGAAAGCATCTACTTCATGAAGACCGAAGATTTCCTCGAAGTTACTCTCTCATTCGGTCTTTGAAGTTGTTGCTCGCCAAAACTCAAGCAACTCATAAGCTTCTTCAGGTGTCTTATTCTGTAAAGCTCTCCTGAAGCTGCATCCACCATGGTTGTACATTACCCATCAACCCATTATAGAATGTTTGGACTTGGAGCCAAACTGGCAAACCATGAGTGGGCACTTCCTCATCAATTCCTTATATCTCTCCCAAGCCTCGTACAAAGACTCGGCATCATCTTGTATAAATGATGTGATATCATTCTCAACTTCGCTGACTTCGCTGGAGGAAAGAACTTGGTCAAGAATTTTTGTGCCAGCTATTCCATGTTGTAATGTTCCCGGTGGTAGTGCCATCAACCACCCTTTTGCTTTATCTCCCAACGAGAATGGGAACAACCCAGCCTAATAGCATCATCCGACACTCCATTCGACTTGAAGGTATCGCAAATTTCAGGAATTTGCAATGTGCTGATCGGATCCTCCTTCAAATCTCGTTGAATCTTACCGACTGCTGGATCATCTGGATGATTGCTGGCTTGATCTCGAAGTTGTTAGCTTGCACTGTAGGTCTCGTTATGCTTGACCCACTTCGTTCACTGTGGGAAATGAAAATCCCTCAGTGTCCTATTTCTGGTTCAGCCATTTCAACTACAACTTCTTCCGTTTCTGCAGTAAGTGTATCTCTTCTCTTCTCCTCTGTTTGTCTTCGTACAGTCTTCCAGCTCAAGGTCAACAGGAACACACTGGTTGACGTCTTGCTCTTCGCATAAACTGAAGACACACAGTGAAGAAAGTGAAATCACAACTCTAACAAAAATAAAATAAAAATAAAATAAAAATAAAACTTCAACTAGCTAAACTCTAGGAAAAACTTAATGTTAACTTAAAACAGTCCCCGGCACGGCGCCAAAAACTTGGTGCGTGTTTAATACAACATGCAAAAATAGCAAGTATACTAGTCGTCAAGTAATAGAGTGATGGGTAGAATACGTTCCCGAGGACTGGTAGCAAAGCACTAAGTTCAACGTTAACAAGTTGAAGCAACCGAAATCTTGGATTTGTGGGAGCAAATTGTAATTGAAAGAAAACAAAATAAAATCTAACAAGAAATTAACCTTATAAGGGAAAACAAATGGAAACACAAAGATTCGTTAAGTAAACGGTAGTAGGGTCTTGACTTCGTTTGGATTATTTATGGGTTATAGCTAAAAGTTACACTATTTTCACATTCGTGCAGGGTTGTAAATCGGATTCACTATTATGATACATACCTCTCGGGCTATGTTTTCCTATTCATCATATTAACCTTCCGCACCCAACAATTTGAAGGTTAACAATTCTAAATCATGAAGCATAAGAATCCTAAAGTGATTTCATTAGTTCTTGAATCTATCTCTAGATCCAATACTATAATGGTATTACCCATGAAGCTTAACATGAATTATTCTAAATCTCATCATGTTCATCACATAAACAATTAATTTCAGAATAACACACAACCACAACTCATTCACATGAAAATAGCATAAACATAATTCAAACCATTTCAGATCCAAACTACAATCAAAACCCAACCCATAGAAGATTAGTTCATAGCTAACTTAAAAGAATAAAAACGGGAATCAAAAGTAACAGACTAGACATAATGAAACTGGAATGAAGGAATAGAAATCTCCCAAAAGACAAATCGTCTCTGTTCCAATCTGAATCTCCCCTTCACAATCCGAAAAATACAAGCTTTTTCTCCCTCAATTTGTAAAAAGACGGCTAACCTTATTGCCAGAGGAGAGATCCCCTCTAAAAAGTTCATGTTTTTCTTTATACCTAGTCCTCAAAACCCAGTCCAAAATAAAAACACACGAAACTGTGCGTTTACAAAACTTAAATTTAGACTTTCGCGCGGCCGAAGAAGAATTTCTTCGCCGCGGCGAAGAAAGAAAACCACAACAGTTATGCCCCAACTTCGCCGCGGCGAAGATAATTTCTTCGCCGGGGCGAAGCTCCTTCCAAAGTTCTGAAATTTACGGAACTGCCACTCTGCTTGCCTTTTCGTCCGATTCTTCGATTTTCGACTCGTCACCTTGGAAACAAGCTTCATCGTGCATTGTCCTGCTCCGGAACTCTCTTATCTTCTGGAATCCTTCAATTTAAAGTCAAAATTGCCAAGTTTTGCCTTTATTTGCTAAAAGAGTCCATTTTAACCTGAAACACGAAAAGTAGAGAATTACGCATCAATTCAGGTAGAAATGCACTCGAAAGTAATTGAAATCCTTCAAAGAGATCATATAAAAACTGTATAATTCACGGATTATCAGCCGCTTGGGCGGCTTCTGTTCGCAGCTCATTAGTTGGGGGACCAAGTTTGTTTTGGCCTCTCAAGCATATTGCTCGTGAGCATGCCTTGAGCTCCCCACTATGTCAGGCCCCCCATAAATCATGCCCACCAAGATGTCATTAGGGTTTGGCGGAGCTTGCTGGAGCTGGTTCTGAACTTGGCTCTAGACCTAGTTATTTTGTTCGCGAGTACTTTTGCGAGCTGGTACTGCCTTAACGAACTCCTTTAGGTGGCCCATTCTTATTAGGTCAGCAATGGCATCCTTCAAAGCTCGAAACTCATTTGCATTGTGTCCGATGTCTTTGTGGTACCGATAGTACTTTTGCCGATCTCTTCTGCTCGATGTCCCCCTCATTCTCTCTAGAGTAGGCAGTCTCTTCACCTCATAGGAGACTTCGTATATGTAGATGATGTCTTGAGTGAGGGGGATGTATTCTGTATACCGGGGGAAAGGTTGCAATCTCCGTGGTTATCCGTTCTTTGTCTTTTTTGGAACTTGTTGCGGTCCCTATCATTGCGGTCTTGGCCCCTATACTTATCCGATGGGCGATCTTGTCGTTTTTCTGAGGCTCTTTACGCTGAGCTTCTGGCCAGTGCTGCCAGTGAGCTTTCTACCCTCTGGTATTTTGCAGCCATCTGATAGAACTGGCCCAGGCTTACGTGATCTTCACTTTAGAGCTCTTTCCATAGCTTTGTGTTGGGTCTAATCCCTATAATTAGCAAAGTTCGGATGGACTCCTTGAGCGCATCCATGACCTTTGCCTGTTCGTTCTGGAACCTCGTTGGTACGAGGTCAGTGTTTGTCTCTCTCTTGATGAATGTTGTGTTGGCAAGTGACCGTCTTCGCGCAACGGAAAGATGTATTTTAAAACGAAAAAGATCACTTACACATCCCAAAATCCAAGCACATATTATATTGTTTACATGCATAAACTTAAAACATATAAAATAGATTTGCGTAAAATAAACAACCCATACAAGGATCTAGAACACCTACGCATGTTTGGAGGCTCCTCCAAATATCTCTGGATTTGATTTCACTACTCGATTCAACGTAGAAACGCACTCACGCTGTCCACATGAAGATAATTCGTAGAACCCTGGATTATTTTGCTAGAATAAACAAGGGCTTCAAGAATCAAGGAAGATCAAGAAAAGAATTTTTCCTTTCTCACTAAAGAGTGAAAAAGTGAGAGAGAGAGAGAGAGAGAGAGCTTTTGGGTGGCTAGGGTTTTTTAATTGAATGAATCCTTGAATTTTTAATTTTAAGTTGCACTTATATAGTGCAACAATTAAAAACCTTATTCCACTTAGGAATAGCCATGGGCTCCAACCCTAGTCCACCCTTGCAACCAAACACCCTTTAATTGGTATTTTAAAGTTTAATTAATTATTATTACAATTAAAATCAATTAATATATATACAATAATATATTAACATTTAATTATTAATAATAATCCATTTAAATAAATTTGCACATATATTTAAATATAATCTCACTAATTTTAATTTAATATTAAAATTAAATACAGGCAACAACCTCAGCAAATTTAATTGTATTGTGAGATTACCAAAATATCCTTTCGTCCTAAAAGATGAAAATACCCCTCTCATAGACTGATTCTTAAATTGTCTTCTAAGTGTGTGACCTGTAGGCCCCTCATCATATCGGCAGTGAGTAGTACCGTGATTAACTCCAATTAATTGTCTCACTACACCAGACCAAGATTGGCCCCTAGCAAGGCATCATGGCCACCTGATAGATTCGGATTCAGCGAAATCGTAGCCGGTCAACAGTATGGTTACCATGTAATCAAATACTTTCATCATCTGTTATCTCATCGAGGCTGAAGTACAGAAATAATGTCAACCTCAGATATCCTCGATATCTTCGTGTTTAGTTACTAGACTAATGACCGGAATAATACATTGGATTAAGCAACAACTCAATCCCACTATGACCACGGCTTTAGTGTCATTGCCATTCACTAAATTGCGTCGTGAGATAACTTCTCCCGTACCTGAAAGTGATTAATCCTTTGGTGATCCACCATAGTCTTTATACACTTCTCAATGCAGTCAATCACTACCGTATTGATAGCTTTGAATAACTACGTTAGGCTAGTGTCAAACTACACCAATCGGTGCACAAGGCGCTTTGGTGATCTCAAGTCTAACGATCACATGCACCACCATTCGTTAAAGGATTTATTCCATAGACACTAGGGTTACCATCTATATGGAATCCTCTGGTGGGTCTGTCCAGTGAACTTGCCTACGGCAAGCATGCATGTGTTGCACCAAGTTGTCGGCAAACAACCTTAACAAGTGAGATCAGTCACTGTCTTTCGACATGGTTGTTTAACACTATGATAGTCTTACCGTATTATATGTGTCCTTGGTCAGAATAATACTAGGGCTACGGATATTTCTAGAATGGCCACCATATGTGATCATAGGGTTCTCACTATCAAGATTTGAAACACTTGATACCTTCGTCATGGTTCTATCATCCTAAGGACATATATCAATGCACGCAATTATGATTTACATGATATAGAAGAAAATTGCCTTTTATTGATTAATAAACATTATTACAAAGAGTCAATTTTATAATAATTGATTGGCTCTAGGGCACCAACTCTAACATGTTGCTCAAGTAGCTGAGCGGCATCGCAAATCACCCCCTCACTTGAGATTGTTGTAAGTACAGCAAGGAGAATTATTGCCAAGAGTTGATGGAGTTCGCCTTGAGCCTTTTATACCACCTTTTGGTGTCACCTACCAATGTGACTGCAAAGCACCGACATTTAGCCAAGTCACAGACCTGGTGTAGCTTCATCAGGTCATTGAATTTGTCGAAGTGGTCTCTGGGGTCCCCTCTCCCATCAAACTTGCTCTCTAGCACCTTGAATCCTTGTGGAAGCGGGGCCTAGTGAACTTCCTCTGTGAAGGGGGAACTTACTATTTCTTCCACCATGCCATTCTGGCAGGCTCTCAGATCGTCGAGCATTTTCTGCATGTGATCTAAGTCTTCATTGTGGTTGTCCTCATTGGCTCTATTCAGCCTCACTTCGAGCAAATGGGTTCGCAAATCTACTGTTTGCGAGGTCCCTCTAGTGTGCACATTGATGCGCGAGATCGAGTCATGATGGCTAGACTGATAAGTGCTATCATGCTCGTTCATGCCTTGCTCGCGACGTCGATCATAACCAGAATGTCGGTCATAACCAGAACATCGGTCATTGCCAGACTGACGCACTTGGCTTGTCTTGCGAGCCTGCGAAGATCAATCTTGTCCTGGGCATGGATTAATACCGGCACGCTGACACTAGGGATATTATCGAGCGTCTCTGAGGTGTTCATTGTCTTTGCTTTCCCCTAACGGTTGCTTCCTTGGTCGCCTTTCGGGGTCAGTCTGCCTGTCGGATTCACACTCATAAGCGGAGTGCAATTTGTGATGTCAAGGGTGTTGGTCGCCTCTTTGTGCCAACGAAGCGGATCGTCCACCTACAGAATTCATACTTATTGGGCTAGCATTGGTGAAGCGTGGTTGGTTGAGATTCTGGGCAGTTGGTTGCTGGTTCCTCAGCTCAGCCATGTTTTGTTGCACCACCTATGCAACTATTGTTCTAATCATCTCCACCAGCTGGCCGTTCTCGGGGTTTGACGTCTCTGCCCCCTGGTGGTTTGTGACATGTTGAGTTGGTGGCACGGGCAGTTGGCATCCAACGACACCCTGTTGCACTTCCTGGTGTGCACCATTGTGGGCCTGGATTGGGTTGGTTGCTATGATTGTTTGCCAGAATACTTGAGATGTTGACGGAGCCCTCCTTCTAACACCAAAATGTTGATACATAAATCTGCACCAACCAACAAAATTCGATTGACCTTTCCAGGATCGAAACTGATATGAGTGTGATTAAAGATAATCAGCGACGAAGATATAAAGATGAAATAAAGTAAAAGACAATGAGAGTTTTTAAAGTGGTTTGGCAAGGTAAACTCTGAAGCCTACGTCCATTGTTTTGTATTTGCGATGAGAGCTTACAATGTAAATTCTATGAAAATTTTGTAACCCCTTTTTCATAATTTGAGGGGGTTTATGTACAAGATTTGTAGGAAGGAAAGAGTGAAAACAAAGGGATTACAATTGATCTGAAATGTAATTCCAATATTCTCGCGATTGGGCGCTGGGATTGTACAAAAATTGCTGTTGATCTAATCTTTTCCGCAATATTTGGGATCTGAGATAATCCGGGAATTGATTGAATGATTGCTCGGATTATTCGCGACTAGCTTATGTTGGGTCGAGCTACAGCTTGACGAGCTTATGTTGGGTTGATAAAACATCGTTGCTGTAATAGCCGCTTTCTACTCAAATACCCATAAAACATGTACATAATAAAATACATATAAAATAGCATAAAAAGGTTGGGCCTAAATTTTTCTTTTATTAAACATATACATTCTTTATACAAAAAGTTGTATCATGTACAAAAGCATCAAAAACAAGATGGACAGTGTAGCCATTTCCCTTCGCTCGCCGATGTCCATCCGACTGTGTCCTCACCTAGATCCTGCAAAAACATAGAAAACAACAGGGTGAGCACAACTAATGCTCAGTAAGTAAATCCTCTACTCATCTATCCCCGTAACTCTCTCTCTCTCTCTCTCTCTCTCTCTAATTATTTCCTTACAATTCTCGTTTACTCTCTCTCTTATACTTCTCTCTATTTTCTCTTTCTCATAACTCTTTTCTACTAACTCTCTTTAGTAGTCACGGCCTCATCTTACCGGAGGCACGGCCGGGACTCGCTCCCGCTCTACGTGACTTCTCCTCATTCTAGCCGATCAGACTTGATTATGCATGGATTCGGAACCCTTGGCCATGTGAGTGAATAATCTCTCTCTCGGCTACTCTCGGGTATAGCCCTCATCCGCATGCACTCTCACGGGCTACACCACTTCTCTCTCTCATACTCATGCCGCTCTCTCAATGCGGCGTACATGCGGGAATACTCTACCCATTACTCACGGGTTCCCCATCGTACAACCTATTCTATTCTCTTTTTCTCTCTTTTCTCTTAATAAAGCTCACACTCAAAGTTCTCTACTCTTTTTCTACTCTTTCTCTAATGCATAATTAATTCATATGGATGATTCATACTCATTAATGCACCCATGAGATGAACAAATGCAATGTTGCTCCAAAATCGTTATTCTGCACAGGTCACACTAAAAAGGGAATAACTTTCATTATACACATCGGATTGCTACAGTTTTGGTCTCGTTTTAAAGCTTAGAGACAGGGCTACAACTTTGGTTTTTTTGTCTAAATCCAGTTCAATCCGTAGAATGCCCAAAAACCACTTAGAAGGTCACAGCTGTGACAGGGCAGCTTCTCACTTAGGCATTTCATCAAATAACTCATGTGCATACCAAAGCTCTACTTATCTATAACTCTACTCTTCTCTTTAATCATCTAAAATGGGAGAAAAACTCCCTCATACACTCTAATTTCCTATCAAGGCAAAACACTCCCATAGGGTTTGCTCAAAACTCCCTCCAACTTCAATCAAACTCAACTCATCATCATGCAATCACAACACTTCTCATAACTCAATTATATTCAATATCAACATAGATAAATACTCATAACATCTCAATCTCTCAGCAAGCATAATACATACATATACATATACAATCTCTACTCAAATGAATTCTTAAATCTCAATTTAGTTTGGATTTACTTACTTTGTGAAAAAGTGACTTCTCTAGCACTTTTCCTTTCCTTTGTTGTCTTGTTTTCTCTCTACAACTCAAAACAACAACAACCATATAAGACTTCACTATAACTATAAGCAAACTCACATCTAAAGCAAGAATCTTTACCTTAGGATGCTTTAGATGAAATCTCTACTCAAAATTACTCAAAAGCTCTCTTAAACCCCTTAGAAATCTTAGGAAAATTGAATGGAAGATTGAGAGAAATTAGAGAATGGATATGGCGGTGGAAATGGATGAAAATGAAGGGTTTATTTCACTTAACCCTTTTTAGCTCATATTAGAACCTTCCTTTCCCATTTTGCCCTTACTCTTCCTTAGAAATTCCATCTATATCCTTTGATTCTTTGCAATTACACCCTTATCTCCAACACATACTCTACTAAATTTTCTTACATTTTACTCCCCACTTTTCCTACTAATTAGGGGTAGAAAGGTCATTTTTACCTCTGTGAAGAATTCTCTAGAAACTCATTAAACTTTTCAACTGGCTCGTCGCCGCGGCGAAGAAACTTCCATCCCCCCGGCGAAAAGTGACAGAGTCGACACCGCCTTACTTAAAGCCAACATCGCCGCAGCAAAGACTGCAATTCTAAGATTCCTCAAAACTCAATCAATTTCAAAGCAAACACTCAACCAACTCAACATACAAACTCAATTAAAACAGAATTAATAAATATTTAAGCAATGCAGCAAATTTTGAGTACGTACCTTAAGTGGGGCGTTACAGTTGCCGAGCTGGTTCTGGGTCAAGCTATATCCTCACGATAACCTGAGCTTGGCAGAAAAATAGCACACGACATATCTTTTTTTTTTTTTTTCACTTTCAATAAATGATTGAACTTTTATGAATAATTTTTATTCTAGAATATTAAACTATATACCTAAACACATAAATGTAAAACTATATGATTGAACTTATCTAAATAATTTTATGCTAGAATATTAAAATATATAAAACTTCGTAATTATATATTTCCACACACTGTTATAATTGTCAATTTTTTGGCAATACTATTAATATAAGATATAAAGTCTCATTCTAGAATTTCAATGTAGTTCATAGAATCTAATTCCTCCTTCCACTAAAATATTATCATTGGAACCATATATAAATATTAATAAAGCATGTAGCTACCATATTTTACCATTAACTTTTATAAAGTTATAAGTAAAAGATTTAAAAAAAAAAAGAATAATATCTCTCTTGAATTTAAATACAAAGGAGACAAAAAACGAGACTTATCTTTTTCACCTTAAGCAATAATAGAAATTAGGAAAAATAATAGAGCAATTTGGTTAAAAAAACTTAAAAAATAATTGAATAATTAAATATTACATCTTATTTATTATATTTTATTACTAAAATATATCTAATTAAAAAGTCAAACGAGTCAAACATTTTTTAATATTAAACATAAACATGACTTGTTATGAAAGGGGTTATTAAGGGGTTGATCTGTTAATGACACAAACCAACAAGCCCATCCCAAACCAACTTTTAATAAATGAGTTTGTGTTGCGTTATTGGGTCGTGCCCAATTTTGTCAACCTAATGACGGAGAGTAGAACATTGTTAGTTTTCAAAAGTCAAAACCAGGGGTGGGAAAAATGTCGATTTTCCAAACTTAGTGTGAGAACATGTATTTCAACCTTTCTAAAATAGTGAAGAATTATTAAATCAAACCTCACGGATCAATATCTTTTAACTCCATAAATAATATTATTTATTATGTAAAAGGAAAAAAAAAATATTAAAAAAAAAAAAAAAAAAAACTCAATATGAATGATGTATATATAACTAAACAAAAAAAATTACTTTTATTAAGAGAAAAATGTTTTAAATTTTAGATTGGTTTTTAGTAGGAATATTATTCGATTTACATATATTACAATTAAAAAAGAAAAAGGTCTATTTTTTCCTGATCCAGTACGCTCAAGATCTGATAATCATCCCATAGTACCTCAATACTTAGCCGTCGATTTTAGACCTGAGGCCGATCTTTTATATCTGAAGAGTGAAGAGGGAAAGAATAACAAAACTGTCTTTCTGATCACATCCTATGTCTATAACAATACTGCTCTAATATAAATAGCCTTGAGAAAAAATTGATTCAGTTCAAACGTCTCGCAATTTCTAGGGTTTCGAATTTCAATTCTATTTCCCGATCCAAAATCAATTTAGGCCTTCTCATCAGAGATAAAGATGCCGCAGAGACACTCAAAGAACAACAATGACCTGGCCTTTTTCACGTACGATGAGAAGCGTAAGCTGGGGTATGGAACGCAGAAGGAGAGGCTTGGCAAGGACTCAATAAAACCTTTTGATGCTTGTTGCCTTTGCTTGAAGCCATTCATCGATCCTATGTGCTGCCAGAAAGGTCACGTCTTCTGTAAAGAATGCATTCTCGAGTGCCTTCTCGCCCAGAAAAAAGACATCCAAAGGTTTGCTTCAACTTCGGCTTTTACTTCTATTTTGTTTTCTTCAAGATGAAGAAATTGCTTATAAATATCTGTTAAATTGTCTTGCTCGCTTAGATTAGACTTTGGTAGTGTTGGAGTTCATAAGCAGCAAAATGATTGTGTACAAGTCTCTTTTATGAAACTAAATCATCAACATATTGACTTGGGAGCTATCAACGTGAATGTTAAGAAGCTAATTGACTGATTGAAAAATTTAAGGAGTGGGAAACATTGTGGCATCGCATTGATAAATGATGGTTTACAAAGCATGATTCATTGATTCAGATGCGAAAACTATATGCTTGTGCTTCTAAACTAATGATGTTTATCGCATTACTCTTGGCAGAGATTTTGAATAGATGAGGGAAGTAATGGTTTGAAACTTCCTGAGGAAAGTGAGCAAAATTTATAGATTCTTTAATAGATTGATAGCACTAGGGAGAACGGTTGGTTGAGAACTAAGGAGATCTACCCATAAGTGTGTGTTACATGAAAAATATGAATTGATAAGCTATCTTGTTTAAATTTTTCACATGTATCACTTCAAAATGGTTTGCATTTTTTTTTTTTTTTTTTTTTTTTTAGATTTTTAGAACTTTTAGTGTGTATGTATCTTTTCTTCACTTTGGCAGCCTGCTTATTGTGAAGTTATGTTAGATAGCTTTTAAATTTAGTGCTTGTTTTACTTTGATTAAAAATAATTTTCAAAAACTAAGATATAATCCAAACATCTAGATTGTATTAAAAAAACCTTTAATATCTAAAGGTCATATATATATATATCACCACATGAGTTTTCTTAATTTTTCTTGTATACCTTGGTTTCAAAAACAAAAAATTATTTTTGAATTCTAAATAAAATGAGCCCTAAAATTCTATGTAAATTTTGCCGATGAGATGAATGTCTATATATTTCTTTACAATCAATCAGGTATCACTTGCCCGATGGGAGAAGTTTAAAATGTTCATGTTTATATCGTAGTTTGTTCTCACACTACACAAGATATTCATTCTCAATTCCCATACTTCTTGCCTCCTTTTAGGAATACCTAATTTAGATTACTTAAGCAAGCATCTTCTTTTAGATTTCCTCTACTATTGATGGTAAATCCATGTTATTAGTAATTTACCAGCTGCAGTTCAACATATGGGACCAATGGCATGAGAAAGATATGATAATAAGCTTATTCTAGAACTGCCATGTACTTCTCATAATTGCATAGTTTTTTAAATCAATGAAATAAACGTGATACACATTTCTTGTTTTCCAGTTTGTTTATTTTTTGGGTTAATGGTTAGCTTAGTGTTTTGGGTTTTTAGTTGTCAATCCTGTGCTGAAGAGCTTGATTCTTTCTTTGTCTGTCAGAAAGTTAGCTGCTCATGCTGCTCTGCAGAAGCAAGAGAAGGAAGAGGAAGAAGAAAAGTTAATGTTGCAGAAAGCTAGAGAGCTTGATGCCTTTGATCAGCAAAACCATGGTGCAGTACCACAATACAGTGATAGAAATCACGGCCGAGACAAGCATGGTTTCCATGGTGCAAATAGTGTGAAAGCCACATCTTACGAAGAGGAAGCCCTTCGGACAATGAAAGCATTTTGGCTGCCCTCTGCTACACCAGAGGCTCCTGCAAAGGTTGAAGCCCCTTCTACTAGTACAGTCTGTCCAGAAGGCAAGGAGAAACTCAAAATGAAAACCCTCTTCCCAATCCAATTTACAGAAGACAACAGCGAGGAGAATGAATCCAATTCACTTGATAAGACATATATTTGTCCCAGCTGCAAGGTTACCCTGACTAACACATTGTCACTTGTTGCCCTAAGCTCATGTGGGCATGTGTTCTGCAAAAAATGTGCCGACAAGTTTATGGCTGTCGATAAGGTTTGTTTGGTCTGCAATAAGGCATGTAAAGAGAGAAATTTGGTGAACTTGGAGAAAGGAGGGACAGGGTTTGCTGGCCATGGGGATCGACTTCAAGCAACAGACTTTAAACATTTGGGTAGTGGTTCAGGGTTGGGGCTGGTGAGACCTGCAATGAAGACATGAGTTTTGAAGTTATGTTAATTGTGTAGCAATCTCTCTTGGCTAAGAAAAAGTATGGATCCAATAGCCCTGCCGAAGTGTTGATGTGTTGTAAATTGGATTCAACTATGTTTCGCACTTGTCTATCTATGTCTCATGAGTACCAACAATAATGCATTTTCTTTTTATGATGTTGTTGATGATTGGTTTGAATACTTTCTTTTTGACTTTTAGTTGATAAATATTTGGCCGCTAGTCTGGTGGCGATATGAGCGCATACCGCCCAACCATTGTTTTAGAACTCGGCTTGCTCGGCTGGTTGAATCAGTTCAATCTGGAAACTAGGCTTTCATTGGGTTGGATTACTCATTTCACTATTCACCAAAAACCTTAGAAATTGAGATGATGATCTGTGAACAATTGAAGACCAGTATGGTGGTGCTTTTAAAGAGAAAATGTTGGTGAGTGTAATGGTGGCAACGGAGTTGATTTCCAGTGAGTAAATTGATCGAAAATTGAAAAAAAAAGGTCATGGCAACAACTGGCTTTTGCCAGTGATTGGCGAGGCTAGCGGGGGTGGAGTGAGGTGGATTTTGGTCAAGAGGCAGAGAAAAGTTTCTTCGGAGTGATGGAGAGGGTTGTCGACATCGATGTCGATGAGATCTAGTCGAAATCGAACTAGATATTGGGTATATTTTATGGGGAATGGGCTCAATGGATGATTGTGATTGCATTTGGGGTGTCGCAACCGCCAATCAATCGACTGTCGATTTGTATTTAAAGTGTGTTTGCTAAATTTCAAACTTATAAAGACTTAACTGTGATTTTTAGGGGTGTATTTACTAAATTTTAAAATTTTTGTCATCCGGTTTGACCAGTTGGTAAAACCTGTTAAACCAGTCAATTTAGAACCCAACCACTTTGTTGGGTTTAACCAAGGGTTGGGTTTTAAAACATTACACCCAACCCAAATATCAAGCAACTTATATGTGCTCTGGGTTCACTTCAGTTAATTACTGTTGCTAAGAATTTAAGTTGTGGCGACAACATCAACCTCGTGAATTTGAAAGTGGAAGGTTGTGGTGATTTGTAGGTCGGTTGAATGTCAACTGGGAACAACTGTTGTGATTATAAAAAGATACAAGAAGTTAAAAAGTTGGAATGCAAATTGAAGTGGAAATTGGGTGNTTATGGGGAATGGGCTCAATGGATGATTGTGATTGCATTTGGGGTGTCGCAACCGCCAATCAATCGACTGTCGATTTGTATTTAAAGTGTGTTTGCTAAATTTCAAACTTATAAAGACTTAACTGTGATTTTTAGGGGTGTATTTACTAAATTTTAAAATTTTTGTCATCCGGTTTGACCAGTTGGTAAAACCTGTTAAACCAGTCAATTTAGAACCCAACCACTTTGTTGGGTTTAACCAAGGGTTGGGTTTTAAAACATTACACCCAACCCAAATATCAAGCAACTTATATGTGCTCTGGGTTCACTTCAGTTAATTACTGTTGCTAAGAATTTAAGTTGTGGCGACAACATCAACCTCGTGAATTTGAAAGTGGAAGGTTGTGGTGATTTGTAGGTCGGTTGAATGTCAACTGGGAACAACTGTTGTGATTATAAAAAGATACAAGAAGTTAAAAAGTTGGAATGCAAATTGAAGTGGAAATTGGGTGGTTCTAAAGTTAGGGCGGATGCTGTGAATCTGTTTTCAAAAATTAAAATGCATATCGGAGATTGGCATGGTGAAGATGAGACATATTTGGTTTCAAAAATCACTTTCACGAGTCAACTTGCAACAGAATAGCTTTATGCACGTGGGTTGGTTGATAATTTAGATAAGGGTCGTATAAAACTTTATTTGGAACAATAATAAAATAATGCATAAATCGGCCACCAAGTTCCCACCCAGCAGCTTGGGCTTGCTGTCCACTGCTACCAAATCATCGTTATCCTCCCTTCATCCTTACTATTGTTAACTTACACCAAGAATAATTAATTATCTTGTTCAAAAATAGGTCACCTGAAGTTTTTTTATAACCACAAAACGACTAAATAGCAGTTTCAACTTTCAGAGGTTGTCAGAACTTCTCTTTATTTTATTTTCTTATAATTAGAACCTTAATTTGTTCTTTCAATCAGAAGTTATTTTATTTCATCATCCAACATGGCAACAGCTGTACCGTCAATTATCGCTTCCACTGTTCCCACTCACTTCATTAATTGCCCGCCCACGTCCCCAACTGCCTAACACACAATCAAAACAATTTTCACTCAACCCCAAATAAAGCAACGCCTGAATTATTTAAATAAATTTTCATTTCTCCCTTTTTAATTCACCATTAGGGAAGTACAACTTTGAAGATTGCAGCAAAGAGAAAGAAACGGTATAATGGCGGATGTGGAGAGACAAGAGAAGGTTGGTGAAGAAGGGGAGAGATTGCTCGAAGGGATGGCTGTGGTAAATTTTGAGCTGCTGTGTTCCACTGTGGCCTTGCAGACGCAAGGTAAATTCAATACACAACCGAACGAGGAGGTTGAAATGGACGCCGATGGAGATGAATTTGGCGCCGTTTTAAGGATGTGGGAAGGTGAAGTCCTTGATTGCTTCGATGACCGTCGCATCGCTCTTGAATCCGCTTGGTTTGTTCTTAAATTTCTGTATTTGATTCGTTTGCTTAACAATTCTTGAACTGATGCTTGTTGGTTTTGTTTTGCTGGAGAGTAATACTGTGTTTGTTTTTACAGTTGTCCCTGTTACCGATTTGGGAAGAACATGGGACGGGCTGGTTTTGGTTCTTGTTTTATTCAGGTAATTTTTTCAACTTATACTTTAAAGCTACAAAACTTGAAACTTTTGAAAATGAAGTTGTTAAATATCTAGATTTCTCTTTGAAATTTTGCAGGCAAGTGTGTATTTGTTTCTTGCTATTGGTGGCCTTGCGAATTTCATTGCCTTTATTGTCACCAAGAGCCATTGCTTTTTGTATTTGGCCATGGCTTTTGCCATTTCAATAGGAGGCTACTTGGGGTTTTACCGAACGCAAATAAAAAGAAAATTTAACATTCTGGTGAGCATTTATATCCATCATTGCGTTTGATACTTAAATACTATTTTAAACTAGTTATGTGCTCTACCTCATTATACATGTTTCATATCAATCCAATCCCTAATTCTATCTAATTGCATGTTTAACAAAAATTGATGTCATAGTATCCTCATGACTGGGTTTGGGTTGGTCTGTGTTTTGTTTTCAAGTTTGTGTTTTGCAAGTTGGAAAGGTTCTTAAGGCAGATGTTAGCTTCATTCATTTTAACAAGTACTGGTAGCCTCTCTGTTTATCTCTGAGGAGTTTAATATGGAAGAAGGTCTGTCTGTTCTGTTTTTGGTTATAAGGTTACCTCATAACCAGCATATTTTGTACAAAACCTATAATCAAAGTCTAAAGCTATCAATTAGACAGTGTCGTCTTTGTTCAATTTATACCCAGTCTAAACATGGACAAGGTGAAGCCCGGGTATTTGTGGTTTCTTTTTAATGTCCTTCAGTGAGAATGGACTTAAGGCTAAACAAATCTTCCCATGTTCCATTTCGATAAATATCCCTCCCCCATTGTTTTGCCACATTGTGATTGTGAGAATCTTTTGACGAGTTGAATTATTCTAGTCTCATAACTACTGCTCTTTCTATGGCTTATTTTGATTTATTGCTTATTACTTTCACATTTAAATTGACATCTTTGGGGAAATATGTTTGCTTTCAGGGTTGTGATAGTTCAATGGATGACTGCGTCTACCATGTTATCTGTCCCTGTTGTACATTAAGCCAGGTACTTTATTTGCAAAGCTGTATTTTGCCAAAAATATGGACAAAACGAAAATGCATCTTGAATGAAATTTTGCGAACCCCTTAAATGATGAATATCATTCTATATTTCTGGAGCAGGAAGCCAGAACTTTGGAAATGAACAATGTCCAAGATGGCACTTGGCATGGCCGGGGTGATACAATATGCATAGGAAGCTATAGTGAAGGGAGCAGAGCCTTCTTTGAGCTACACCCACCTCCTGTCTCAACCAAGTGTCCTGATCCCTGCAGCATGCAGAAGAGTGCAGATGTTGTGATCACTCTTGAGCCTGGGAAGCTGTGAAATCAGAGCTATTGATCCATTCTTCCCTGTGCGCTGCTTTTAGAAAGTATCGACTCTGCTTACTTCCTGTCCAATTTCTTGCTCTAGGGAGCAGTATCACGGTTGCTGCATTGAGGATCTACATTTGGAAGTAGTAGTGGCAACGCCAGGAAGTATATAGCGTTTGCTGCCTGATTTGTACCCTTGCATCCAAATCGATGGGGATGCTGACCTTTTCAAACTCGTGATGAAGATGTTTCGAGTCCGTGTACATAGTAGACAAGTTGTTTTTATTCTTGTGGTTTTTTTTTTACCACCCCGTTTCTCCTTATATCCTTTAATTGTTTTATTGCCAAATGATGGAAACAAAGTCATTATTTTCTGTTCGTCTAAAAGAATTTGCTGTTATGAACCATCATCATACTTGATTTGGGATTGAATTGTTTTTGGCTGGGCAGTAAGAAAGGAAAGCTTCGGTCTTGCATGTCGACGGTGGAACCCAATTTGGTCTCCTGAATGTTAGTCGCATTGCTTGCAAATGGGAAGATTAAATTTCGATAGATTTGTTTATTTTAATTTATGTTACTACATCTTGGTTATTGTTTCGCCAGGTTGCTCTGTTGACTTGTTTGTAACTTAAACTTCAATAGTCTGTCCCAGTGATTTGTGGGAATGAAAATTCCTTCTGTCGTTAGAACTAAAACCAGAGGATTTTGATTCTGATTCAAATTTGAAGGCCAGTGGTTCAATAAATCACCACAGAAGACGACCCTAAAGATTTATGAGTACTATTGGCAGTTCAAAGTTGATTACTTCTGATGACCAAATAAAACAGAAATCATGGAATACCCATCATTTCTCTGGAACTTTTAACTGTTTGATATTTTAGAAGAAATAGACAAACTCATGAATATTGGGCTTCCCTAAGATTGTGGGACGCTTCCCTGGAATTGGGTCGCATGCATACACAAAGAGATGCGTTCGAAACAGATAAAAATTTTAGAAGCTGAATTAATGATATTGCTATGGATTAATAGTATACATTTAGATCATATAAATAGTATAAAAAAGAAACAGAAGTGAGTTTGTAAAGGTAATAATGAGTCTAGATCTATCAACTTAATATTTTTACATAAAAATTTAACTTAATTTTTAACTAATTATCTTTCTTTATTCGGCCAAGATAATAATAAGGTATGATAAACATTAAATATTTAGTTATAAGTAAATATTGAAATCTATTCGACTTCAACATAGTACCAAAGTATACATTACCCTTGTTCTCGCATTTATAATAAAATAACATTTTACACAAATTTTATACACAAACCCAAAAGCCGCTAATAAAGTAAGGAATCGTTTCGATTAATGAGTATGAATAATGTAACCACAAATACAATTTCACATAATTGTATATGAAAAATTTGTATGTAACATTTTTTATTCCAATATAAAAATTGTCGAAAGAACAAGAAACAACTATCTTTTGCAACATAAATACATGTATACAACACATGAAAAAATTCGTACAAGCTGTGTTATCAAAATCAAGTTTTACATTCAGACCACTGGCGGGCCTACATTCAAGCTAAGGGGGCCACATGACCCCCTGAATTTTGAAGACTCACTAAAAAATCATTGAAATTCTTACACAATTTTTATTGAGCCCCTTATAAAGTAAATTCCTATTTTAATTTCACGGTTTAAAATGTCATGTATTCTAGCTTTTTATAATTAATTTACATATAATGTACTAGATTATCTTTTATTTTGTTATTTTATTTATTAAACTATTAAAAATCTCTAACCCCCTTTTTTTTTTTAAAAAAAATGACACTTTAATATAATATAAAATCATGTTAAAGAACTTTAATGAACCTATTTAATATTTATGGTTATATATAATTTAGTTTTCACTTACTTTCCTTCATTATCTTTTATGTCTTACTCTGCTCAAAGTTAATATTGATATCTCAAAAACTTATTAGAACAAAGCAACTTTATAAAATATAATTCATGTTTTTTAGTAAAAAATAAATAATTTGATATATTTATAAAATGATAATAAAAACTAATTATATTACATGATTTTTCTTTTAATATTAATAACTTTATGGTGCCACCTCTCACAAATAAGGCTATTAAGCTGAGAGGTCTTACTTAAAAAGTTTCCAAAAATTAAAATTAGAAAAATTTACCAAATAAATAAAATTTCCAAAAATAATTACTTAAGGAAAAACTAGTAAAGAATAAAAAAAAAAAAGCTTTTGAAGAGAAATTCAATTAGAAAAGCGTGTTGTTAAATAACTTACTTATTGGCCTATATCATAAAGAAATGTACAAATAAATAGTGCATTAACTATTCTCTTTGACCGAACTTAGAAATAAGGTTTAATTAATTGGTGCGGTAGAAAATGTCTTCACTGCTGTAAGATGGTCATAAAAATCTAGTGGTCCACTCAACGAAAAGATTTAATAAGTTATTATAATATGTGGTCATAAATTATGCTTAAATAAAAATCTATATTGGGTCATTTTTTATAGAGTAAAAGACATTTTCCCAACATAAGTTCGGCCAAATGACAAGGTTTCACCCGGTTTCATAAATTTTGGATTCCCTCCTTAGATTAACAAAAATCGTTTAATGTACTGGTCAGAAGGTAAAATATCGCTTAATGCAATGGTTAAAAGGTAAAGTGGTCATTTGTGTTGTATTCAATCAGAAATAAAATGAAATTTTCAAAATAACGTATTCAAACTCTCTCACAAGCACTCAATCTGGCCTGCTCGTTGTCGGCACTGTTGGACCCTGAGGGAAGGTGCTGGCCAAATTGGCTTGGGCCTTTTGTCGAACAGGTGGAGTGCCAATTCAAGAATTTTGATCTTCAATGTCGGACTCTATTCAAAAACCCAGAATTTTGTTTTCAAGTTTGTGTTTTGCAAGTTGGAAAGGTTCTTAAGGCAGATGTTAGCTTCATTCATTTTAACAAGTACTGGTAGCCTCTCTGTTTATCTCTGAGTAGTTTAATATGGAAGAAGGTCTGTCTGTTCTGTTTTTGGTTAT
This sequence comes from Pistacia vera, assembly GCF_008641045.1. NCBI lineage: Eukaryota > Viridiplantae > Streptophyta > Magnoliopsida > Sapindales > Anacardiaceae > Pistacia > Pistacia vera. The sequence goes on along the minus strand of NW_022196599.1, from coordinate 769,251 downwards.
AAGGTTACCTCATAACCAGCATATTTTGTACAAAACCTATAATCAAAGTCTAAAGCTATCAATTAGACAGTGTCGTCTTTGTTCAATTTATACCCAGTCTAAACATGGACAAGGTGAAGCCCTGGTATTTGTGGTTTCTTTTTAATGTCCTTTAATGAGAATGGACTTAAGGCTAAACAAATCTTCCCATGTTCCATTTCGATAAATATCCCTCCCCCATTGTTTTGCCACATTGTGATTGTGAGAATCTTTTGACGAGTTGAATTATTCTAGTCTCATAACTACTGCTCTTTCTATGGCTTATTTTGATTTATTGCTTATTACTTTCACATTTAAATTGACATCTTTGGGGAAATATGTTTGCTTTCAGGGTTGTGATAGTTCAATGGATGACTGCGTCTACCATGTTATCTGTCCCTGTTGTACATTAAGCCAGGTACTTTATTTGCAAAGCTGTATTTTGCCAAAAATATGGACAAAACGAAAATGCATCTTGAATGAAATTTTGCGAACCCCTTAAATGATGAATATCATTCTATATTTCTGGAGCAGGAAGCCAGAACTTTGGAAATGAACAATGTCCAAGATGGCACTTGGCATGGCCGGGGTGATACAATATGCATAGGAAGCTATAGTGAAGGGAGCAGAGCCTTCTTTGAGCTACACCCACCTCCTGTCTCAACCAAGTGTCCTGATCCCTGCAGCATGCAGAAGAGTGCAGATGTTGTGATCACTCTTGAGCCTGGGAAGCTGTGAAATCAGAGCTATTGATCCATTCTTCCCTGTGCGCTGCTTTTAGAAAGTATCGACTCTGCTTACTTCCTGTCCAATTTCTTGCTCTAGGGAGCAGTATCACGGTTGCTGCATTGAGGATCTACATTTGGAAGTAGTAGTGGCAACGCCAGGAAGTATATAGCGTTTGCTGCCTGATTTGTACCCTTGCATCCAAATCGATGGGGATGCTGACCTTTTCAAACTCGTGATGAAGATGTTTCGAGTCCGTGTACATAGTAGACAAGTTGTTTTTATTCTTGTGGTTTTTTTTTTACCACCCCGTTTCTCCTTATATCCTTTAATTGTTTTATTGCCAAATGATGGAAACAAAGTCATTATTTTCTGTTCGTCTAAAAGAATTTGCTGTTATGAACCATCATCATACTTGATTTGGGATTGAATTGTTTTTGGCTGGGCAGTAAGAAAGGAAAGCTTCGGTCTTGCATGTCGACGGTGGAACCCAATTTGGTCTCCTGAATGTTAGTCGCATTGCTTGCAAATGGGAAGATTAAATTTCGATAGATTTGTTTATTTTAATTTATGTTACTACATCTTGGTTATTGTTTCGCCAGGTTGCTCTGTTGACTTGTTTGTAACTTAAACTTCAATAGTCTGTCCCAGTGATTTGTGGGAATGAAAATTCCTTCTGTCGTTAGAACTAAAACCAGAGGATTTTGATTCTGATTCAAATTTGAAGGCCAGTGGTTCAATAAATCACCACAGAAGACGACCCTAAAGATTTATGAGTACTATTGGCAGTTCAAAGTTGATTACTTCTGATGACCAAATAAAACAGAAATCATGGAATACCCATCATTTCTCTGGAACTTTTAACTGTTTGATATTTTAGAAGAAATAGACAAACTCATGAATATTGGGCTTCCCTAAGATTGTGGGACGCTTCCCTGGAATTGGGTCGCATGCATACACAAAGAGATGCGTTCGAAACAGATAAAAATTTTAGAAGCTGAATTAATGATATTGCTATGGATTAATAGTATACATTTAGATCATATAAATAGTATAAAAAAGAAACAGAAGTGAGTTTGTAAAGGTAATAATGAGTCTAGATCTATCAACTTAATATTTTTACATAAAAATTTAACTTAATTTTTAACTAATTATCTTTCTTTATTCGGCCAAGATAATAATAAGGTATGATAAACATTAAATATTTAATTATAAGTAAATATTGAAATCTATTCGACTTCAACATAGTACCAAAGTATACATTACCCTTGTTCTCGCATTTATAATAAAATAACATTTTACACAAATTTTATACACAAACCCAAAAGCCGCTAATAAAGTAAGGAATCGTTTCGATTAATGAGTATGAATAATGTAACCACAAATACAATTTCACATAATTGTATAAGAAAAATTTGTATGTAACATTTTTTATTCCAATATAAAGATTGTCGAAAGAACAAGAAACAACTATCTTTTGCAACATAAATACATGTATACAACACATGAAAAAATTCGTACAAGCTGTGTTATAAAAATCAAGTTTTACATTCAGACCACTCGCGGACCTACACTCAAGCTAAGGGGGCCACATGACCCCCTGAATTTTGAAGACTCACTAAAAAATCATTGAAATTCTTACTCAATTTTTATTGAGCCCCTTAAAAAGTAAATTCCTATTTTAATTTCACGGTTTAAAATGTCATGTATTCTAGCTTTTTATAATTAATTTACAAATAATATACTAGATTATCTTTTATTTTGTTATTTTATTTATTAAACTATTAAAAATCTCTAACCCCCTTTTAAAAAAAAAAAAATGTACTTTAATATAATATAAAATCATGTTAAAGAACTTTAATGAACCTATTTATGGTTATATATAATTTAGTTTTCACTTACTTTCCTTCATTATCTTTTATGTCTTACTCTACTCAAAGTTAATATCGATATCTCAAAAACTTATTAGAACAAAGCAACTTTATAAAATATAATTCATGTTTTTAAGTAAAAAATAAATAATTTGATATATTTATAAAATGATAATAAAAATAATTATATTACATGATTTTTCTTTTAATATTAATACCTTTATGGTGCCACCTCTCACAAATAAGGCTATTAAGATTAGAGGTCTTACTTAAAAAGTTTCCAAAAATTAAAATTAGAAAAATTTACCAAATAAATAAAATTTCCAAAAATAATTACTTAAGGAAAAACTAGTAAAGAATAAAAAAAAAAAAGCTTTTGAAGAGAAATTCATTTAGAAAAGCATGTTGTTAAATAACTTACTTATTGGCCTATATCATAAAGAAATGTACAAATAAATAGTGCATTAACTATTCTCTTTGACCTAACTTAGAAGAGTGATGCTATGGGTACTAACGGATGGGTACTAATCTGTGTACTAATTAAAGCATAGTACAGGTAACATACGTATAGTACGGGTATTATGTGTGATTTTAACAAAGGTTAGTATACTGGTTAGTAAAATCCGTTAGTACGCAAAGTATTATTCAACTTAGAAATAAGGTTTACTTAAGGGTAATGCTATGGGTACTAATAGATTCTACAAACTGATGTACTAACTTAAAGCATAGTATGGGTACCATACGCATAGTATGGGTACTATGTGTGATTTTAACAAAAGTTAGTACATTGATTAGTAAAATCCGTTAGTATGTACAGTATTATCCTTCAATTAATTGGTGCGGTAAAAAATGTCTTCCCTGCTGTAAGATGGTCATAAAAATCTAGTGGTCCACTCAACGAAAAGATTTAATAAGTTATTATAATATGTGGTAATAAATTATGCTTAAATAAAAATCTATATTGGGTCATTTTTTATAGAGTAAAAGACATTTTCCCAACCCACGGTTGGGTTAAATGACAAGTTTCACCCTTGATTTATAAATTTTAGATTCTTATCTTTAAACTAAAAAATTGTTTAATATAACGGTGAAAAGGTAAAGTGGTTATTTACGTTGTATTTAATCACAGATACAAATAAAATTTTCAAAGTAACCCATCGTATTGAAATTTTCTCTCACAAGCACTCAATCTGGCCTGCTCGTTGTCGGCACTGTTGGACCCTGAGGGAAGGTGCTGGCCAAATTGGCTTGGGCCTTTTGTCGAACAGGTGGAGTGCCAATTCAAAATTTTCGATCTTCAATGTCGGAATCGACTCAAAAACCCAGAAAAAACAACAAAAACACTTCAAAAACAAATCCAATAGACCTCTAATCATCAATCTCCCCTCAAATCATCAAAATCAAACTTTAATCTAACCCAAAAATAACAAATTCGCAAAACCCTAAAGGAGGTTGCGGACGGCGTGATTCCAACGATCAGCTAGTAATTCAGGTTCAAGGTGTTGGGGGTTTTTGAGAGAAGGTGTCGGTGGAGAGGAAAGTGGGGTCATCGTTGGTTTCTGACGTTGGGATCAACCGGAAAAGACTTGGAAGCCCGCGGACTAAAAGAGGGCGATTGGAGGCTCAATGAGGTGGGGGGTGATAAGGGTTTTGATGGGTAGGTTGAGAGGAGTAAGGTGGTGGAGTCAAGAGGCTCAAACGACGCCAGAATAGGCTGGAGTGGCCAGAGGTAGCCATCGCTCATGGTGTTTTGGGTTGTTCGAGCCAGCGAATATGGCCAAAAATTGGGGGTTACAGGGTAAATTATTAATTTATTTGTCAAGAGCATTATAGTAATAGCATTCTAACACCTGTTTAGGAACCTAAAAATCACTAAGGATCCGTTTGTTAGAGCATCTCCAAAGAACTCTTTATATGACCTAAACTCTTTATTATAAAAAGTTTATCCATAAAAACAAGAGTCCAATAGATTCTTTATCTTTAAAATATAAATTAGAGAGTGAATTTGACTCTCCACATTTAGATAGTCAAATTTCACTTTCTATCCTAATTTTAATTAATAAACTAAAAGTTCCTATGCATTTTATTTATTAATTCTCTCTTCCATTAAGTCTCTTTCTTAAACATAAAGAGCATCTTCATTAAATTTAAAGAGTTTATTGAATTTGAATAAAAATTGTGTTCTTTATATTTAAAAATGAATGAAAATACTTTTTATTTATATAAAAGATGTTCTTCAAAATAAAGAGCATTATTAGAGATGTTTTTACACTCTTATTAGTATTCCCAATAAAGTTATACAGTAAAATTTACTTATTCTCACAATATTATTCTATATTATTCAATTTTCTTTTAAATCCCCCTAAGTTTGTTAAAGTAACTAAATACCCTCAAATATATTTTTTAGAAATTGCAAAAACACCCCAGCAACCCACATTTACCAGATTTCGACCACCACTGTCGGAAGCTGGCCGAAATCTGGTATAATGGAACACAACCGGCTGAATATGGCCGGTAGTGCATCGATCTAGCCTTTTTCGGCCAGATCCAGATGGATCTGGCTGGAAAAGGCTAGATCTACTGCCAAAGATCTGGCCGTTGACAGCCAGATCTTTGGCTGTAGCCAGTCGTCAACGACAGCCAACATATGGTCGTCGTTGACCATCAATGACGGCGGTATCTTTGGCCATCGTTAACGACCAAATGCGGCCAGATCTGGCCGTCAATGGCCAGATCTAGCAGTAGATCTGACCTTTTCCGGTCAGATCCACCTGGTCATGCACTGATACGGTGACTCTGGCCACGCTCCGGTGGTGGTGGCCGGTTTTTCGTATTTAATGAGTGGGTTGGGGGTGTTTTTGTTAACTTTTAATATTTTTTATAGGGGTTTTTAGTAAATAAATAAACATAGAGGGTATTTTGTTAATTTTTAAATCTTACATCGTAATACTCGCCTAATTTAGTTTTTTTTTTTAAATATTATTCTAAAAACTATCATAATAATAAAAACTAAACAGACCCTAACTATATTGGTTTATGGGTGAAAATCTGTAATTTATAAAACGAGGGTGAAAAACTGATCATTTTGCCAAACCTTGGGTGGGATCATGCCGTTTACTCTTTTTTATAAATAAAACCTGCTTGGAGAGTGGAGTCTGCCAGCCTCATTGCAAATTGCGTTTTACAGGCTGTCTTCTCAGCTTTCTTTTAGTTATTGATACAGTTCAAATTAACGGGATATCAGATTTTGTCTTCAATTTTCTATTACTCCACGACTATTGCTAGCTTACTTAAAAATGATTTATATATATTTTTTGCTGACGTAAGTATATGGACGTCACTAGACATCTTTATAGTATGTATCACAAGTTAAACATGAAGATATGTTTGTCCATTAATTAAGCAATCTAACTATATCCCCTCAAAATAAGAAATAAAATTCTAATTAAAGAGAGAATTTATCAATCTATGAAAGGAAAGTGGTTAAATTGGAGAATTCTTCTGGTCACTTTTACTATCCTATCATAAAAACTTAAAAATACATTTATTTTAATATTCTCATAATTCAATTTAATTCGATTTAACTCAAAATATTTAGATTATTTTTAATCTTATAAGTTTGTTAATTTAACTAAATAGCTACAACAATAAAAGTTTATAAATTGATAAAAACACTCCCATCCATCCACGTATTGCCAGCAACCCTACCATCGTCAAAAGGTGGCCGAAATCTGTCGAAATGGAGCACGACTAGCTAGATTTAGCCAGTTGTGCGCTGATTTGGCCTTTTTCGACCAGATCTACAGCCAAAGATCTGGCCGTTAACGACGGCCATATTTTGGTCGTCGTTTGGCCATCAACGGCCAATTCTGTGACTTTAGATCTGACATTTCTGGATAGATCCACCGAAAAAGGCTAGATCAACGCACGACAGCTCAGATCTAATCAGTCGTGCGCCACTCAAGCAGATTCCCACCACCTTCCGACGGTGGTGGTTGGTTGCCGGTAATAAGTGGGTGGGTGAGGGTGTTTTTGTCAATTTGTAAACTTTTATTATTCGAGGTGTTTAGTTAAATTAACAAACTTAGGGGGTTGAAATAATTTAAATATTTTCTGAAAATGCTATTAAAAAATGTATAATTTTTTTTTTTTTTCAGAATCCTATCATATTTTTAAAAAAATGTTAAATAGCATATAATGTTATTCTAAACAACCAGCCAAATTATCTTTTTTGTTACAATGGACTTGTAAATATTCCGGTTGACATGAAAACCCATCTTCTGTGGCATTCATTCACATTGAACAATTCCTAAATCAATAAAACAAATATTCATTAGCATTATAAACATGATTTTAGTCCGTATGGTTTTGGTCCAATATCTAAGACACAATGATTTTTCAGTGGCAAAATAGTCCATATAATAGACAGAAGTTTATTTAAAACTGACGGGAGAACGGTAATTTAGATATTTACTGAGATAATCATTAGGCAGATGAAAGAAGACTCTTGGGGATCTGTAATCCGTTGACTGTTGCCAAAGTATGGTGTTCGAAAGACAAAGGAACAAAAAGAAGCATTTTTGCCTTACCGCAAATTTTCAGTTTTTATTTTATTTGGTTTCTCAGTGCTCACATCTTCTTCTTGCCCTGGTTCATGTTTACTTCTTTCCCTTTCTTATTTCTTTTAACAACCAGGTTAAAATAATAATTAATTAATTAAACACCCTCTTAATTAAACGCCAAAGTATGCTTGATAATATGTTGCATGTCGGCGGTTTTAGCTCTCCATGCATTCTCTTTCTAATTTTTCTTCTTTTCATTCGTTTCTCTTCTTTTTAATCAATTTCATGCCCTGGTTTCTTGATCTTGCTTTTTCTTTTATTTTTACTTATATTATGTAAAATTTAGCTGCTAATTGGTATATGTAATTGTGAAAATTGATTAATTGTTCTCGTATTGAAACTTATGTCTACAGATTCAAGAAGCTTTTAATTTGATGGTAGCCTTTCTTTTCTTTTAGTTCTTTCAGTTCAGACTCAGAAATGATTTGTCCATTTTACAAGGGCTTTTGTGTCTTTTAGCATCAGCAATATCTTCATTGTTTACCAACGGAATTTATTAATGGCCATTAATTTTAAGGACTATTTTGGTAATGAAAAATCAAAGTGTCCTAAATTGTATAAGCGTATAACACAGGCGCGTCTAGGTATTTATCACTAAGAATATGTAAACCATAGTGAACACATAATTTACTATCTTAATATAAGCCCAAAGTCTCTCTCAGAAATTAACATCAGAAATTTTAAGGACTTTTTCGTTTTGAGCAGCAGAAATTAAAGTCAATACCAAGAGCGTTTTCAGTTACTTTCAGAAAGAAGAAAAGAAGCCAACTTATTCATTACCTAAACCTATTCCTTGAATCCGAATGAGAGTGAAGATATAATAATACTCTTTAGAGTCTCCTTTCCAATTGTGAACGCATACATCCCAGGTTGAATAGTAATGTCATGGCACGAGGGGATGGACTTTGACCGCAGTGTTCATTGTAAAATTCAAAAGAGTGTTGAATTAACTATAATTTAATTTAAACATGTGATACGCGCCTCTTGCTGTCCTTATTGTGTATTCTTCTAATGTTAATTCAAACTAACAACGTAGACCTTTATAAATTTTAATTAAATTAATCGTCACCGCGTTCATAAAATTCTTACTCAATCGTGAAAGATTTATTAAGTTATAATAAACTATAGGAATTTAAAGTAGGTCATTTTTTAATATAAAAACTTGCCCGGAGTCTGCCACCCTTTCCTCAAATTACAGTAGCTAGGCTGTCTTTTCTGCTAGCTCAATCTCATCCGATTTTCGAGTGCTTCTAAAAGAATTATTTTTTTAATCTTGATTTCGACTATCCAAAGAAAAATAAAGTTCAAAGTGGGTGCACTATTTTGTCGTCTTCGATTTTCTAATCCTCCACATCAACTTGTTAATTTAAAATGCTTTAATATTTTCTCCTAATTAGGTCTACGTTACCCAGAACAAAGCTGAGCTAAGTACGTGGACGTCACCAGACATCTTCTTGGCATAGCATGTGGCTAAACTGAAAGCATTTTCTTAATCAATCATTAATATGAGCCTTAGAATGCATGTTTACGCGTTGCTGCCTCTTTGATGCAGGGGATAAACTAGGAGTAAATCATTTAGGATTAGTTTTTTTTTTTAATTATTTATATCATTAATTTCTTAAGTTTGTTTTCATCGTATTAGATCATTTTTATCTTTAGGTGTTAATATTTGTAATAGCCAGAGTTCCTTTAGGTCATAAATACGGCAGTGCCCTTCAATCAGAAATGAAAAATTTCATCAATGCAAGGGAAAGGGTTTTTTCTTTTTTGGAATTCTCAATCATAGTTTTGGCTTTTATCACTTGTAAATTTGTGTTATCCTCATCTTGTAGATTTGAGATTGTTTATAAAATGATATTTAACCCGTATTCATTACCTCAAGCTGAAGTGACAATTAAATAAACTATAAAGTCGAGATTACGTTGCTTCTGCTGGCCTTTTGCATCACTCTTTGTTATGCCTAAAAAATTAGGGCTGACACTACGTTAGCAAGCACTAATCAGAATTCAGGAACGCTTTGTGTCGTCCAAGAATTGCCACGTTGCTCCATGACAAAAAAAATGTGGTTGTCACGAAGTTAGTAGACTCAGGTTTTGTTTATGAGTGACCTAGGACCACACACATGTCAAAGCCCCAGATAATTTGAGGATATTTTCCAAGTTATCAACGAATGAGAGACAAGAAAGGACTTGCATGACACCTACCCACTTGCAGATTTGTGATCATTACCTTGAATTCATCTATAATAAATAGATGACTTCCCCTCTCATTTTCGGGATTCTGATACTGAACCCTCATTCTGATTGTAATATTTATCTTCAAAGCAAAGATAACCTATGAAAAAAGACTGACTTGATATTCTCTCTAAATACTCAGTTATTGTACCTTTGTTCGTTGTTCGCTATTCGTTATACACGACCTTTTGTAATCTCTCATATATAAAAGAAACAGTGGACGTAAGATTTGTTTTAAGCATCTGAACCACTTTAAAAATCATATCTCTTATTTATCATTTAGTCTTTGTATCTGATTATAATCATTCACGTGTAATTTCTAAGAACGCCTTAGCACTTTGCACGTGCGAGTCGTTGGTATCATAATCACCCATAAACAGTTTGGCGCTAAAAGGAGGGCCTGATTTTATATCCGCTCTTCATTCAAAATCTCTGATCAATCAGTTCTACTTGTGAACAAATGGCTCGTGGTTTTGAAAACAAGCGACCTAGCAACAACAACGAGGAAATCCCCAGGGTATAGGATGTTACTTCTTCCGAAGTGTCTCTAATTCCTCAAGGTACCGTGGTGGACATTCCTTCGACCTCTCAGCCCAATCCAGCTATGATGAATTACCTGGAGAGGTTCAATAATACTTTCCAAATGGTTAATCGTCGTTTAGATAAGGTCGTATCGTCCAATTCTAACAAGGCAGTACCATCTCCAAAACACCTGTAGGTCGAGCTAAAGCATGGAAACTGGCGAAAGCTCATACCATATGTACTACAGCGCATAAAAATAAGGGAAAACAGATGACTGACAATGGGCCAAAAGGCTTGAAAGGCCAGTGAATACTGGTCGTGAGGCAGGTAGGAATACCTATGGCTTTGTGACTTGGCAATGTGTCACATCATGAGTCGTCTCATGCCACATTGCATAGGCACCCCCATAAGAGTGCACGAGATGGAGATTCCCACTATCGCCGAATGATGGTTCCAACCATCACCACAAGGGAAATACCCATCGAACGAGGGTCGGTTCTGACCACTGCGGAGGTTGGGATAACTCCCCAAGCCATTCAGTGCCTTCACATGCCTTTAGACAATATGTATCAAGGTATGCCGCAGTCTCCGGCAGAGGCGAATAAGAGTTCGATCTGTGGTCTTTCCTTAATCGCAATTGTGGGGAGCGAACCCACATTGTAGAAAGTGATCATTAGGTGGCTCCGTTTCCTCAGATCGAACAGTTATATCAAGCTTTGGATCAACTTAGAGCTCAATAGAATGAGCGAGGGTAGGTCACTAAGGCGTCTCCCTTTTTTGCAGCAGTTTTGACTGCTCATCTCTCGTCAAGGTTTAGAATGCCCGATATGTGAGTATTCGATGAGAATTATAATCTGCAGGATCATCTCTATGAGTTTAACGACCTCATGGAGCTTTATCAAGTTTCCAACTTGGCAAAATTTTGTTGCTTAGCAGTGACTCTGACTGCCCATGCTAAGCGCTGGTTTAGATCGCTTCCACAATGATCTATCAATTCATGGCAGTAGATGAGTTCGTTGTTTTTGAGACACTACCAGGCTAATAGGAAGTTCTCAATGCCATTGAGCTATCTGAGCAACATACGACAGGAGAGGAATGAATCCCTCAAGTCCTATATCGACAAGTTCCAAAAGGAGCTGAGCAAGGTGGCTAATACACTTGAAGATTTAGTTCGAACTCTTATTATTGCGAGAGTTCGCCTGCAAATTGACCTGTGGAAGAAACTACAATCCAAGGATGATATTTCCCTCACCCACTCCTGCAAATTGACCTTTGAATCGCCACGACCCTAGTCCTTCGACCAGTGCTCCCAATTAGAGGGAAGAAAATCGGGGAGAGTGCAATAGAAGGCCTGATCGCAAATGGGCTAATGACGATCAGAGAAAGGGAAAGAAATAGTGGTTTGAGCCCAAGAAATCTTATGCCTAAGTTCCTTGTCGCGATCGCGACAAGAATCAATACACTTCATTGAATGCATCGGTATCAGCTATTCTGGATAAAGCAGAAGAAACTAATATGCTTAGAGAGCCAAAGCCCATGAAAAATCCCCATTCAATAAGAAATATCAAGAAATATTATCATTATCATCAGGACAATGGGTATCATACTGATGAATGCTAAGCACTTAAGCAGGCTATTGAAGACCTCATTAAAATGGGGCACTTCAAGGAGTATGTTGATGGCTTGACTCCCATTCGGGAGAAGGATCAAGAGGACGATGGGAAGAAGTGTCGTGATCGCAAAGGCCTCTATTTCATCGGGATTATATTTGGAGGACCGCACCTCATGGGAAATTCTCGAGGTGCTCAAGAGAAGTACACTTGGGAAGCTCGACATGACCCCGTGAGTGTGTTAAACATAGCGTAGTGACCTGCTAAGGTGCATAAGGAGGAGGAGATTACATTCTCAGAGAAAGATATGGTATGATTACATCACTATCATGAGGATGCACTTGTCATCGTGACTGAAATAGGTCAGTGCGAAGTCCACAAAATATTGGTGGATAATGGATGCGCTGTGAACATTCTATTTCAGCGAGCATTCGAGGAAATGCAATTGGAAGAGGCAGATCTGAAGCTTGCCTCTATCCCCCTCTATGGCTTTACAGGGATTATCTGATTCCCACGGGAATGATTGCACATCCTATCACTTTGGGTGAGACCCATGAAGTGACCAAGATGACATAATTTCTAATGGTAGAGTGTCCGTCCGCTTTCAATGGTATATTGGGATGACCTCTATTCTGAAACTTCAAGGCTGTCACCTCCATCTATCATCCGAAGATGAAATTTCTTACCCTAACGGGGTGCCGGGGGGGGGGGGGGGGGCGGGGGGGGGGGGGGGGTCAAAGGGTCTTAGCGTGAGTCTCGCGATTGTTATGTAAGAGCAGTACATATGACATGCAAAGGGAAAGGGAAGCCAGTGGGCGTTCCTGAGCAGGCTATGGTGATTAGCAAGATCAAACCACAGTCAGGTCCAATGGAAGATAGTATAAATCCTTGTGTTCAGGAGGAGTATTCCCATAGTGGGCTTGTTTAGACTCTATTTGAGGTATCAGTCGACCAAAATGAGCTGACTTTTGTGTTAAGATTCGGAAGCAATCTTAGCCCCTAGCTTGCTACCGATCAACGAGCTTCCTCAGATATAATATAGATGACCCGAATGTAATATGTCATGCACTCAACATCAATAGTGAGATCAAAAAAGTTCGCTAGAAAAGGAGAGCTATGGACCTAGAGCGTTATGCTGCTCTTAAGGTTAAGGTGGATAAGCTCCTCTCAATTGGGTTTATTTATGAGGCTCATTACCTGAGTTGGGTCGCCAATCCTATTTTAGTGAAGAAACCCAACGGCAAATGGCGAACCTATGTTGATTTCATAGATCTCAACTAAGCTTGTCCAAAGGATAGTTTCCCTTTACCCAGAATCGATCAACTCGTTGATGCCACTTTCGTGTACAAGCTGTTAAGCTTCATAGATGCCTACTTGGGATATAATCAGATCCTGATGTACATATTTGGTGAGGAGCATACCTCGTTTATTACAGATCGAGGACTGTACTGTTATAAAATCATGCCCTACGGTCTGAAAAACGCTAGGATGGCCTACAAGCATCTAGTTAACCTTATGTTTTCCAAGCAGCTCAGGAAATCAATAGAGGTCTACGTTGATGACATGCTAGTCAAGTTGCATGTCACTTCAGATTACATAGCTAACCTCACGGAAATGTTCGACATACTCTAGAGATATAGAATGAAACTTAATCCTCTTAAATGTTTATGTGGAGTATTCTTAGAGAAATTCCTAGGGTATATGGTTAACCATCGGGGAATTGAAGTCAACCCTGAGAAGATCTAAGCTCTCCAAGATATGAAAAGTCCTTCCAATCGAAAGCAAGTTTAGAGTTTGAATGGGAGAATAACGGCTCTCAGTCGCTTCATATCAAGAGCAACAGATTGTTTTTGCCTTTCTTCAATATACTCAAGGCCAACAAGAGATTTGAATGGACTCAAGAGTGTGAGTGAGCCTTCTAGAGCATCAAAGAGCATGTCAGAAAGTCACCTCCTTTGTCCAAGCCCTTTCCCAAGGAAATCTTATTTCTCTATATGTCCGTCTCTCAATATGCGGTCAGTGCAACTCTCACTCGGGAAGAGGACATAATTCAGTGGCCAGTGTATTACACGAGCAAACGATGGTCGAACGTCAAGGCTAAGTATCAAGAGATGAAACTATTAGCTTATGCCTTGCTGATCGCTTCCAGGAAGCTGCAACTTTACTTCCATGCGTACACCATCCATGTTTTAACCAACTACCCACCCAAGCAAGTCCTTCAAAAGCTAGAGGCTTCAGGTAAGTTGCTTAAGTGGGCTATAGAACTGAGTCAATTCAATCTGCATTACAGACCAAAAACAACAATTAAAGGGTAGACTATTGTTGACTTTATTTCGAAGTTCTCTCATTAGCTAGATCAGGAATACAGCCAGCCAGTGAAGTTGTCGAGGAAACTGTTTGGAACTTCTCAACTTGGAGTCTTTACGTTGATGGGTTTTTTAATAGGAGAAAAGCCGGAGCTAGTTTTTTGCTCATTAGCCTTGAGGGAACTCACATTTATGGAGCCTTCAGGTTTGGATTCAAAGCTATGAATAATGAGGCCGAATATAAGGCGCTATTTGCTGGTATATAATTAGCAAGAGAAATGGGATCAGATATGATCAACATTAATAGTGACTCCCAACTGGTTGTCAATCAGATTATGGGAGAGTATTAAACCAAAGAAGAGAATATGATCAATTATTTGAAGAAAGCCAATGCCGCACTCAAGCCCTTCAAGCATTATACGGTTAGGCAAATCCTGAGAGATAGTAATTCTATTGCGGGTGCTTTGGAAAATATAGCCTCATTGCTAAACTTCGATGCTTCAAACAGTATTCCAATCAAGTACATTGAAGCTTCTACAATTAGCTCACTTGATTAGGTCGTAGCAGTGACTGAATCTGTTTTTTAGATGACTCTGATTATTCAGTATCTCAAAGATGGGGTCCTTCCTAATAGCAAGACTAAGGCAAGACTCTTGCAAACTAGAGCTGCTCGTTACACTCTCATCGGAGATCAATTGTATAAATGAGGGTTTAGCACTTCCCTCCTCTAATGTGTAACAGATGATGAAGCAAACTATAACATGAGAGAGATACATGAAGGGATCTATGGTAATCACATTGCTGAACGATCTCTCACCAAAAAAATTATCTGTCAGGGATATTATTGGCCTTTACTTCATGAAGATACCTTCAACTTTGTGAAGAAGTGTGATAAGTCCAAAGATTCGCGAACATTCGCGAGCTCCTTCCCACCAGTTAACAACGATGACCAGTCCTTGGTCATTCTTTATGTAGGCAATTGATCTCATCGGACCCATGTCAACTGGTAAAGGTGACGTCAAATATGCTGTGGTTGCAGTGGATTATTTCACTAAGTGGGTCGAAGCAGAGCCTTTGGTCACGATCACTACAAAGAAGCTCAAAGACTTCGGCTTCAAGAATATAATGTGCTGCTATGAGATTCCTCATACACTCATCTTTGATAATGGGAAACAGTTCGATAATGAGGAATTCAAACAGTTTTGCGAAGAGTTGGGGATTCATAAGAAATTCACCTCAAAAGGCTTAATGGTTCTGAAGTGCCGCGAGCTTGGAATGTTGAGCATCTTCACTCTTATTATTAGTAATTTTGAACTCATTTATAGCTTTATCATTTTTTGAACTTGTAAAGTTTTCATTGTTGTAAATACTCTGAATAAGATTATTCCAATTCTTCTCAAAGAATTACTTGTGTCGTAATCTCAAGTTTTTAATAATCTTGTTATTGATAACATTTTACAAGTTCTATGATCAATTATGCTATATTTGTTTTGTGAAGTACTTAAGTTATAAAAGTGCTATCACAAGTGGTCAAAAGTTCTTTTCATATATTTGGAAATTATTTACAAAGGAAGATCAAGAGCCATATCAGAAAAAAGAACAAGCATAAAAGACTCTATTCAAGCAGAGGAGAGAACGATCACTAGTCTTGATCACCAAGATCCCTAACTTCAGCCACCTCGACCTCTGGGTCGTCCGGCTGATCGTCGACCTCTGGGTCGTCCGGCTGATCGTCGACCTCTGGGTTGTTCGCTTGATCTTCAAGGACTTTTTTTTCTTTCTGATCGTCCTCTGGGGCAGGTCTTGTTCTTCTTGCTCATTGGCCTTGACCATAAAAGGAAGAGAAACTTGGTATTCCTTGATGAGGTCAGAGATATCCATGTTAGGATTGTTTGGCTGCAAGTTTTAAACAGTTTGCAACACCCAGTGAGTAACTTCCTCTCCATTTTAAGGTTCTGTTGCTTCATTTACTAGATCAACGAAGTGATTCGCCCATAAGCCAACTCAAGATCTGTCTGCAGCATCCTCTTCTCTTTCTCAGAGTTTTCCCATAACTCAGCTCGAGTCTTCTCTGCTACTTTTTCGTGCTCTAAGCTCGCTTTCAGCTATTTTTCTCATTGACCCAACTCTTTAGTGAGCCTCGCTTTTGTTTGTTGGAGCTCCTTATTGTCGCTATCTTTCTTCTGGAGCTCGATCTTTTGGAAGTTTGCTGCTTGCAGAGCATAATTTCCTTCAATCAGATATACATTCGTCTAAATGTGGGCGACCTTCGCTTCTTCATCTGAAGTTGCAAGATCTTGCTTCAATTTGGCAATTTCCTCCTTCATCTTGTGGAGTTTGCCAGCAGAGTTGATCTTCATCTTATTGTGGGTCACATTCAAGGTGAGCAAAGACTTTATGGAAAGGAATAAAAAGTTGGTTTTTTCTTAAAAAGCTAAAAGATCGACTCATACGAAAGACTTCTCGAAGAGAACAACTCATTTTACCTGACTTTGCATCTGAAGTGCAGTGGAAGTCAGTAGGTCTAGAAGCGATGTATCTGTCAAAAGTTGTGGCCAGTTGACATTCTAAAAGGGTGTAAACCACTAGCTGCAAATGGTCCGATAGTTGCCCTAAAAGATCCAATATAGACGGGTTAAGCCTTGTTGTGGCATGGGCCCCTTTGACATGTTGCTTGCTTCCCCTTGAGCGGCCATAGTCTCTCCCTCTCTTCCTTGCGAGCCCTCAGGGGCAGTCTAGGGCCCGAGAGCATCTGTCGAGGTCATCCTTGTAGAGAAGAGTTGATAGGGTTGTAGCCTACCTGGCAATATCCCGAAACCTTCTAGCTCAGATTCAGTTTCCTCTTCAGCAGGTATTGTCTTTCTCTTCTTTGATTCTGGCTCATGGTTTTCTTCTTCGACGGACGAACAACAGCAAGCCAAGGAGCTTCTTTACATCGCTTTGTTGCCTTTTAGCACCAATTTGTATCCCCCTTACAGGGATATCACTGGAGGTCGCTCTAGCTAGTTCAGTTGGATTAATCCCGAGGAATGCGAACCCCCCAGGCTTCTTCGTCATCTTCGCGACCTTCGATGGCATAGTTGTTGCATGACATAAAGATGCGTCAACAAATAAGTCTTCTTTTGTTAATAAAGACTCGGAATTTTTCTGTGTAAGAAATACTTATGAGCTAGCCCGTCCAAAGATACGTCGGGACTAAAAAACCTATACTTCCGAAGGTTGGCAATAGTTACCAGCAGCCTTGTGTCACGACTCTAGTCGTGCAATTGACCAAATGCTTCAATGTGGCTACGATCAACTAGTGCCGATAATCTAGTTGTTTTGTTTCCCGTAAGAAAGCAAAAGATTCGTTAGCCTAATATATTAAGGAAAAGTTAAAGTTAAAGTTAAAAGATGAGCGATCTGGAAATTAGAAGAAAAACCTACTCGGCTCCTTAAATTTATAAACTCCATCGTACTTGAAGAAAAAATATTTGATTTCATAAGCCCCAACGTTGTTGGGGTAACCAAATATCCCTCCCTTGATCGTTGATCGCTTGGAGAGGTAGTACAAATCTTTGTCTTTACTCCTCTTTAAGTAATAGGTGCAACCGAGTTCCTCTGTTGTTGGCTTGCTGAGGTTGTGTTCGCCAAATGCTATATACATAGCGACCGTTATCATATATGCATTTGGCATCAGCTAGAATGGTGCGATCTAGAAGTGGTCGA
Organism: Pistacia vera; assembly: GCF_008641045.1. Taxonomy (NCBI): domain Eukaryota; kingdom Viridiplantae; phylum Streptophyta; class Magnoliopsida; order Sapindales; family Anacardiaceae; genus Pistacia; species Pistacia vera. The sequence continues at coordinate 751,634 of NW_022196599.1, read as the reverse complement.
GGATCGACCTGATGTAAGGGTGAAGGGGTATCCTCACTCCACATTTAAAGATCGCTTTCGAGATCACAGTCAATCCCTTGGCAGGATCTTGAGCAGTTTGTGACCTCTGTTGGAACATGTTTACTTTGATCGTGTACTGGTCAATTGCTCTTTGGATTTTGTCCTCTGAAATTGTTGATCGTATCACCTTTCCGTGATCCACTGAGTGCTCGGTGGTTGCAAGCTTCCCTTTCCAGTTGTTCTCGCCTCAGGGATATTCATTGCTCTTGAAGTCTGTGAAGGGGCAACATGTAGGGATGACTCAAACTCTGCATAAGTTACCTCGTACGATAACTTAAAAGAGTAAAACAACCGTGGTTCCTCTTCCAAAGTCGCCAAAAACCCTAAAATCCCTAAAAATTCTTAAGAAATATTTTCTAAAGATCTGTGCACTAAGTTTTGACTCTTAAAAGTGTTTATTTTCAAACACTACCTGAGAATGTTCAACATCTAAGCCTATGTAGATGCAAAAAATCTACCGTCATGAAAATATGGTGTGATCCCGTGAGGTTGAGGTCACTGACAATCCGTTAGACCTGCACACATGAAAGGGCAAGCGTGAAGCTTCCGGAAAACACCGAGGTGGTGTTTGCCGTAGGCACTCCGACGCTCAAGTCAGCAAGGAAGAACACACCCACACAAACTAAATAACAAAACACTCCATAAAGAAAAACCACAATTGGGCTCTTTTAAACTGTTTTTGAGTTCGAGATCGATTTGGATTTTTTGTTATTCCATTGGATCTTTTAAACACGTTTTCATTGATCGCGTACTGGTCTATTGCTTTTTGAATTTTGTCCTTCGTAGCTATTGATCGTATCACCTTTTCGGGACCTATCGAGGTGCTCGGTGGTTGCGAGCTTCCTTTTCTAGTTGTTCTCGCCATAGGGTTGTCCATTACCCTTAGAGTCTGTAAAGGTGCGACATGTAGGGGTGATTTAAACTCTGCATAACTTATCTCGTACGATGATTCAGAAGAGTAAAAGAATCCTGGTTTCTCTTCCATAGTTGCAAAAACCCTAAAAATTCTTAAGAATGATTTCCTAAAGATATGTGCCCTAAGTTTCAACTCCTAAAAGTGTTTCTTTCCAAACACTACCCAAGAATGTTCATCATTTGAGCCTATCAGACGTCTATACCCATGATTATTGTAAAAACTAAGCTTTTTGACAGAAATGAAACAGAGGAAAAAGGAAGAAATTTCTTTACCTCTTGATTGTTGGGAACGGATACTCTATCGTAGCGTTGAGTGTGCATTAACTGGGAAGAGGATGAACATATTTTTTGAGCGCAAAAACGCTGTTTTTCTTTCTGAAAATTTGAGTTATGTGAAAAACTTAGAATGGGCTTTGGCTTTTATAAGGTGGAAGACGACGCTTGGTTTCTCTTATAAGCGACATTTGGGCAGGAATGCGTTTCCAGCCATTGATTGTGACCATGTGTCACCAATTTGCATTAAGAGTGACCTTCACGCTTCGTGAAGATCAACCGGTATTTCTCTTTATTGAAATTGCCAAGCGCCTGTTAGCATGTGATCGGGTTTATGCAGTGGAAAAACACAGTTTTAAAACAAATAAAAACCTATCATATGCTTTAATCCTAAATCTGGGTACAGATTATAATGTTTATAAATTTTGCATTACAACAATATAGTAAATCCATACAAGGATTCAAAATGCTTACTCACGTTTGGAGGCTCCTTTGAATATCTCTAATTACGTTCACGAACACTGTTCACTACACTGTTCATCAACATTGTTCATCAACATTTTTCACTGGACACTGTTCATCAACACTGTTCATATGATTCTTCGCTAATCGATCCAAAGTAGGATCGCACTCATGCTAATCCACACAAAGACAATCCGCAGAACCCTTGATTATTTTGCTAGAACAATCAAGGGCTTCAAGAATCAAGAAAGATGAACAAGAAAAATATTCTTATTCTTCACTCAAGAGTTTAACGTGTGAGTGAGAGAGAGAGAGATAGGGTGGCTAGGGTTTTTGATTATTGAATAATTCTCACTTGTTTCAATTTTAAGTTGCACTTATATAGTGCAACAATTAAAACCCTATTCCACTTAGGAATAGACATGGACTCCAACCCTAATTCACCGTTACAACCAAACACACCCTTTATGGTATTTTAATTAATTAATTATTATTATAATTAAAATCAATTAATATATAATAATATATTAACATTTAATTAATAATAATAATTCATTTAAATATATCTAAATATATATAGAGATATATTTAAATATAATCTCACTAATTTAATTTTACAGGCAACAACCTCAACAAATTTAATTGCGCTGTGAGATTACCAAAATACCCTTTCGTCCTAAAAGACGAAAATACCCTTCTCACAAATTGATTCTTAAATTATCTTCTAAGTGTGTGACCCGTAGGCTCCTCATCATATCGGCAGTGTGTACTATCGTGATTAACACCAATTAATCATCTCACTACACATAGACCAAGATTGGCCCCTCGCAAGGCATCATGGCCACCCGATAGATTCGGATTCTGCAAAACCGCAGCCTGTCAACGGTATGGTTACCTTGCAATCTAATCCTTTCATCATCCGTTATCTCATTGAAACTGAGGTACAGAAATAGTGTCAACCTCAGATATCCTCGACATGTTTGTATTCAGTTAATGGACCAATGATCGGAATAATAAATTGGATTAAACATCAACTCAATCCCACTATGGCCACATATTTAGTGTCATTGCCATTTACTGAATTACCCAATGAGATAACTTCTCCCGTACCTAGGAGTGATGAATCCTTTGTCGATCCACCATAGTCTGAATACACTTCTCAATGTAGCCAATAACTACCGTATTGATAGTTCTGAATAGAACTACGTTGGGCTAGTGTCAAACTACACCAATTGGTGCACAAGGTGCTCCGGTGATCTCAAGTCTAAGGATCACATGCACCACCATCCGTTAGATGATTTATTTCATAGACACTGGGGTTACCATCCATATGGAATCCTCTGGTGGGTCTGTCTAGTGAACTTGCCTCTAGCAAGCACCCATGTGTTGCACCAGGTTGTCGGCAAACAACCTTGACAAGTGAGATCAGTCACCGCCTTTCGACAGGGTCGTTCAACACTATGATAGCCTTATCGTATTATCTGTGTTCTTGGTCAGAATAATATTGGGGCTACAAACGTTTTTAGAATGGCCACCATATGTGATCATAGGGTTCTCACTATCAAGATTTGAAACACTTGATACCCTCGTCACGGTGCTACCATCCTAAGGACATATATCATTACATATAACTATGATTTATTCAATATAGAAGAATATGCCTTTTATTGATAAATAAACATTTATTACAGATTCAATTTTACAATAATAGATTGGCTTTAGGGCACCTACTCCAACAATCTCCCACTTGCACTATAGCCAATCATTCATGAATTTAACATCGAATGACCCAAGTGCTCATCATGCTTCTGCTCTAATAGAAACTTCAACAGTGGGTTAGTAGGTATTCTACAAATCTGCACATTCTCTTTTTGATTGACTTCTCAGATCATAGTGAATCGACCAAGTAAGTGTTTAAATTACTGGTGAGACCGTGATTCCTCAGCCACAACAATGGCTCCATTGTTATCGTAGTAGAACTTTACTGGATCAACAATGCTTGGAACTACATCAAGTTTAATAATGAACTTCTTGATCCAAACCGCCTATACGACTGCATTAAACAATGCGTTATACTTAGCATCAATCATAGAATTCGCTACAGTACTTAACTTTGAGCTCTTATAGCTCACTGCAGCTCTATTGAGACAAAATACAAACTCAGATTGTAAGCGAAAATCATCTTTATCTATTTGGAGATTAGCATCACTGTATCTTCTTACAGTGAGCTCATCTTCCCCTCCATAATCCAAGATCATATCCTTAGCCCCTTTTTAGGTATTTAAGGATGTCCATTGACACTTATCTAGTGTCACTCACTTGGATCTGATTGATATCTTCTACAAGTGTTGAATGCACATAAGACATCAATTTGAGTACATAACACATTGCTTACTAAGATCTTATTGATATCTTCTGTAGTGCTTAATGCACATAAGTTATCAGTCTGAGCATGCAATCACAACATTGCTCTCTTGGATTTGATTGATATCCCTTACAAGTGCTTGATGCACATGAGACATCAATATGAGCATACAAGATGGATCCACTTGCTGAAGCATGCGAAATCCTCTTCATTCTATCGCCCTAAATGTGTGGTTTAGGACACATATCCTCAGAGAGATAGATATTATGTGCCACCGGAAGAGATTCCTTCTTGGATTCTTCCACATTGAATCTCTTTAGTACCTTATCTATGTACTCCGACTTGGGCTAAGCAAACTTTCTGATATATTACGATAGATCTTCATTCTGAGAATGTAAGCTGCTTCTCCTAAGTCCTTTATGGAGAATCACTTGGATAACCAAGTGTTTACCGACTGCAAGTTTGGTATATCATTCCCGGTTAGAAGTATGTCATCGACATACAACACTCGAAATGCCACCGCGCTCTCACTTAACATATCAAGGAGTTCGATCAGAAATCGTAGAGCTTGATCTAAGAACATAAAGAGTTTGATCAGAAAGCAGAAAGCTTGATCTGAGAACACAAGGAGTTTGATTAGAAAGCGTAGAGCTTGATCTGAGAACACAAGGAGTTTGATCAGAAAGCGCGAAGCTTGATTTGAGAACATAAGAAGTTTGATCAGAAAGCGTGAAGCTTGATCTGAGAACACAAGGAGTTCGCTCCGAAAGTGCAAAACTTAATTTGAGAACACAAGGAGTTTTATCAGAATGTGCGAAGCTTGATTTGAGAGCATAAGGAGTTCGATCAGAAAATGTGAAGCTTGACATGAGAACTGAGATTAGTGATCTAAGCGCTCGGAATGCGATCTGGGTGCTTGAAAACATGACCTAAGTGCTCGAAAGCATGATCTGGGAGCTCGAAGCATGATCTGGTTGCTCGGGAGCATGATCTGAGTTCTTAGAAGCACGATCTGGATGATCTGAACGCTAGATCTCAACAATCTTGAACGTGTGATCTCAAAGATCTTGAACGCGTGATCTCAACGATCTTGAATGCGTGATCTCAACGATCTTGAATGCGTGATCTCAACGATCTTGAATGCGTGATCTCAAGAGCTTGGGAGGTCATTTTGATCTAAGAGATTTGAGCGTGTGATTTGGCCGTGCTATTTGAGAGCTCCGATGCATGCGATTTGAGCGGTCTGGCCACCTGATCTGAGAGCTTTAATGCGTGCGATCTGAGCGATTTGGCCACGTGATCTGAGAGCTTGATATGTGCTATCTGAGAGATATGGCCACATGATCTGAGAGCTCTGATGCATGCGATCTCAGTGATCTAGACACACGATCTGAGAGCTTTGATGTGTGCGATCTAAGCTATCTGGCCATGCGATCTAAGAGCTCTGATGCGCGTGATCTGAACGATTTGGCCACGCAACTTAATAGCTTTGATGCGTGTGATCTGAGCAATCTAGCCACATGATCTAAGAGTTATGATGCATGTGATCTGAGCAATCTGGCCATGCAATCTAAAAGCTTTGATGCATGCGATTTGAGCGATCTAGCCACATGATTTGAGAGTTCTGAGCTACAACAAGCTTCAGTATTTTGACGATAACTTAAGCTGTAGACCTCGAATTTGGATGATTCTTAAACCATCAGAAATCTAACTCAAAGAGCTACAATTCTTGTGTTTGCCACTTCGTTAGATTCAAACTTTATCTGGAAAAATATTGAGAGCTGATGTGAATTAGGCTAGAAAGCATGTGGGTTGACCATGGGGCTTTTCGAAAATACATCCTAAAGGTAAACTATTTACCCTAATCCTATATCTTCGATCGGATCGTCATTTGGATGCTCTTTGGGTTCCCATCCAGCTGATTCAATTACAAATTGGATCTTAGGCACGTAGGCCCGATTAAAATAAATACATAAAATTTAATTATTACAAGCCATTTAATAAAAGAATATTACAAACACTTTTGAATATTTTGAAAACTAAATGGCACCTATGATCAACCCTCTAATCTAATATTCATCCATCACATAAATAAATATTAAACATTCATACCAAATATAATAAACAATTATTTAAAGGCATGAATATAAACAATTTAAAATATACATATATATGTATATACTAATATATATAAATATATCTCATATATAAATAGATAATATGTATATGCATGTGGTAACTTTATCATAACTTTGGGGCATGCAACAATTACACATTCAAGGGAATCATTACACAAACACTTTTGTCATATTCCACCCAAAGATATAATAATGATTTTGTTATTTAATTATTAACATCATTTCAAGACTTTTCAAAAAAGTCATGCATGACATAGATAAATGGGTTTAATTACTTCAAGAGTAATCATTCTATGATACAAGTTACTTTAAATAAAGTAATGATTTTTTTATGACACATATATCTTCTAAAAAACAATCATATCATCTTGCATCATCATTTTTTTTTAAAAACTATTCAAAAACAAATTATTACATTTCAAGAATATAATAATTTATGCCATGCAATGATGCATTATATGATAATTTAATCAAATTAAATATCATACATTAAAATTACCATCATCATATATACATAATATCATAATTCATCACATGAATTAATAATCCATAACTTCATGCCAACATTATTTTCCACCACTAAACACTTGCAACATTTGCATACTCTTCATACAAAATACACTTTAATCAATTAAAGGATAACACTTTTAGCATGTCAAAGCATAAACAATTTGATTAAAGTCATGGAAATGAACATGCATGATTATTTCTTTAAATAAATCATTATGCAATATTTCCCAAAACATCATTAATCAAAGCATGAATGAGATGACAAATTTTATGGCAAAAAATAGTCATGGCCGAACATGACAAAGAAGAAAGCCATAACATCACACATGCATGTAGTTCTCAATACATCTCATGCAATAACCATCATCCATGCAAACATCATCACATTTTAACACATCTAATCATATTAGAGCAAGATGAAAAACACATTTTCACAAAGTAAGGAGATGGCCGAATCATATACATGCATCAAACATGCTTATTCCAACTAACAACTCATTCAATACAAAGGTATGCTTATTATCAACATTACTATCATTCAAAACACATGAGAATGCCATGAAAAACAAACATTTACCTTTGATCTAGGTGTGGCCGAGACATGCATGTAAAGAGTTGGAATGGAAAACTCCTTTTTTGAACCAAAGCACTAACATGCAAACTCAACCCTGTATGATGAACATGTGAACACATGGAATAACATGACTTTTGCTCAAAACCAGCATGCAAGGAGCTTTTAAGCTCTGATACCATTTGAAAGAATCATGAAGAGGTGGCAGAAAATGTTGATTGGAAGCATGTAAACAAAGATATGGATTAATAGGATTCAAAAACCATAACTAAAGCATAAAAACATTATACCTTCTCCTAGTGCTTAGGTTTGATGAAGCCAAGATTCAAAAGTATGAATCCTCCACACTTTAACACCACCTTGAGAGAATGAGAGAGTGGCCGAACCTAAGAGAGAGAGCTTGTTATTCTTTTGAGTGAACAAATGAACACTTAACCTAAAATGCAACCATTTGCATTTATATATACATGGGTCATTTTGTAATTACTTGTTTTTCACTTGCATGCCCCAATAAAATCTTATTCTAAAAAGAGCCCAAGCATTTATTAATTTGCCCTTTGAATAATCAATATTATTCAAGAGCCCATGTAAACTAAACTAGTTTACATTAACAACCCATAATTTACCCTTTTGCCCTTTAACTATTAAAAGGTTATTTTAGTTCATCTCATTTATCTTAACACTTTAAGATATAATAATTAAATACAATTAATTATTGCTTGACCATTTTAACCTTTAAAATGTTACAAATAATTTTCTATGTAACAATTACAATAGAAATACTATCATTACCCTCGGAAGGTGCTAGCCCTCTTCGGATAATCATTTCTCTCTCTTATCCTTCTCTAACTTCTCAAGGCTATTGGTGTGACCATGTAGGTCCACCGTGGATTAACCGTGAGTCGGTTCTGGATGAATCCGGAACCTGTCCGGAGGCCCAACGACTATGGTAAACATCTAGCAATGTGCCATAGTCCCTAAACCATGATGAAGAAATACTTCATCGAACCCTTTTCAGATCATATGTATCATGCAGGTAAAGTCCCTCCATTTGTATATCCTGATTGAGTATGGATTCATGGAACATCAAAATCCTAAACTCGATCTTCTATCGAATCGTCGATCAATATTCCGAAACTTGTCATCACGAACTTGCTTTCGTATGACTAATAATAGACTATGGCCAGAGATTATGATTTCCAACATTTATATACGTTCGTTTAGGAACTCGAATCCGGATGGAGTCAGTGGTACTTCTGATCCTATATTTCTGAGTCAATGGATCCCTTCTTGACCATCGTTTGTTTTCGCATATGAACAACGCATGACCAAATAGGCTTTATCATATGAAACATGACTAGTCTCGTACTTATACACCGTATGAACCATACACATCCGTATCGGATTCGACCACAATGTCTTAGGTCAAAGGACTACATTGTGCACTGATATAACCAAACGATAAATCATTGACTATATTCTTTTCCAAGTGATTTATCGTTATTCGGTCATGTTCAAAAAACAGTTCACCAACCGCTAATCCATACTAATGCCCCAGTGACATGGCTATCATCGTCATCCGTACTTATATCAACTCATGATATCTTTCAGAAGCATCCAGTATGCCTATTATGCAATATAGTTGCCCAAATTATATTGCTTCTATAAGGAACCTTTTGATAAATTCATTTACCGATTAAATGAATCATCTGGACAATTCATATACATACTTTATTTTAAATGCATGATTGAATAAATGAAGCAATTTATATATATGAATTGAAGAACTCTTTCTTCTATTATTTATGATATATTGATACAAGACAAAATGCTCTGAAACCGATAACACGAATGGTTTCTAGGGCATACACTAAAACCAATGTTTTATAGAAGAACTAAACATGTAAGAGTTAGATGTTCCTTTTATAAGAGAAAATGTTTCAAACAAGGAGATTGAAATTAGATATTCCAACTACATAGCAGGTATGCGGTAGCTAACATTTTTACTAAAGCTTTACCAAGTTATAAGTTTGAGTTCTTCAAGAACAAGCTTGGCATCTTAGAGAGATACTTAAGCTTGAGAGGGGGTTTTAAAGAAAACCAATGTTAGCTCAAGCATGTGGTAAGGAAGCCAGTGTAGTCATGCCATATAAGCAACTATCGGAGTGAAATGCCATATAAGTAGCAAATATGAAAAGTGTGGGATGCCAGTTGGTGTTAGTTAGTGTTGACGTATATCATGTTAAAGTCAATTGTAATCTTAGTATAAAAACACAATAACTGTGCTCATTTAACTAATGAAAAGTTTTCTAGGATACTCAATTTTAGCTTCATCTAGAGATCTCTCTATTTCTAGGTTTTCAAGTGTTGTGGTGGTGGGTGTCAAAATTAAACTGAATTATTCAGCTGATTCGAGAAAAAGGATTGTTGCAAAGATCCAAGAACTATTTTAAACTTTCACCATAGCTCATCCTAATTATCATTAATGTACCATGTAATGTAGAAGAGAAATAGCTCGTTTCCATCCACACTGATTCTAGAATGTCCTTTCTACTTCACATATATTTATTTTTCTTCGCATTCTCATTGTATTTCTCAAACCTTTCAAGAATTTATATTGAGTTTTTCACCTTGAGCGCTATTTTTCTTCCTTGATGCATTGAAGGATTTGTTAATACTCCTATAGCTAGTTAGTAAATTCATGAATAAATGGCGAATTATACGCCTAATTGTATAATTCGCGTGTTATTCACGAATTACCCTATTTTATCAGCCCAGTCATATTATTTGCGAATTATATGCCTTAGATGTTTTATTCGTGAATTATTCTCGTATTTTTTATGTATTTGAATTTTTGCCAAATTTTTACAAACGTATTTTCACCATTTACCATATCATACTCATAAAATTCTTGTACCCTTTTTTAGCTGTACTCGTATTTACTAACTAGGGTGAGTTTTTGCTATAGACTATAATTTGAATCTTGGTTGTATTATTTATTTATTTTATTTGTTTGGAGCTCTAGTTCGACTTTGAATTCTGGTTTTGTTATATGTTTGATTTGAGATTATAATTGAATCTTGGCTATATATTGTGTTTGAGTTTGGAGACTATAATTTGAATCTCAGTTATATATTGTGTTATATTATTAGGTCTAATGGTTATTGGTTCATTGAATACTTTATATTTGAAAGGCTATATTGATTTTAACTAGGTGGTTCGTGAAAAGTGCTAAAACTAGAATTGATATTTTCTTATTTTTCAAAACGTATTATTGACAATATGCTGTATTAAACCCGTACATACTCGTATCATATTTTTCTTGTATCCAAATTTTATGGCCAAATTTTTACAAACGTATTTTTCACCATTTTTCGTATCATACCTGTAAAATTTCCATACCCTTTTTTTGCTGTACTCGTATTTACTAACTAGGCTCATAGGGAAAGCACTCATTAATGATTCTTGGCGGGTCTTTATTGTTAATCTTTGCCTAAAAATGGTAAGGTACATGGTTAGCTAAAAGATATACAATTTTACTAATTTGAGTTAATATCATGATGACTTAGCATAATTAGCATTAACTAAATAGTTGAACTGTACTATAGCTGCAACTTCAGTATTCCTTACCTTTTACGTCAACACGTTCAAACAATACATAGAATAAAACAGAAAGGTTGTTAGAACTGATTTGGGAATGAGAAAAAATAATGAGAAGGAAGAGGAAGAATTTGGGAGTGGAGTTGATGCAAAGATGAGAAGAGAGATTTTGGGTTATAATTTCCTTGAACTTTTATTCATCAATCTCACTCTTTAAATAAGAGTTTTAACACTTATCCAATACGTTATTTAAGGAATAAAAACACTTGCAAATATTAGACTTGCATTAAAAGACAAACATGACTCCAGACTTGAATGAAAAGACAAAACATGACTCCCTCTCAATCTAAGAGACGAGCTGGTATCTTCACAATCCGCTTGGGCTTAGCTGCAACGACTTTAGACTCTATAGAGGAATTATCCTGGACTGGTATCGCTGCAACAAAGGTTCGTGTACAAAAAAAGTACCACCTTACCTGTCATTGATTTCATATTTAATGTGATTTAAAATATAATATGTATTAATTAGAGTAGATAAAATATTTAATGCTCCGATAACTGCGGAAATAAGAGCAAATCCCATAAGAAGTTGTTTTCGAACATAAAATATGAAGCAGAATATTAAAGCTTGGCTTATATGTTGTCCACACTCCACAGAATACTCTTCACTTATCGCTTGGGCCTAGTTGCAATGGCTTTAGACTCCATAGATGAATTATCTTAGACTGGTATGGCTGTAACATTCCCCACCGGTTGAGAAATGGCCTTGTCCTCAAGGTCGGCAAGTACACAATATTCCCAAACTTCCCAAGAAGCATCCTCCAATGGCAAGTGCTCCCATTAAACAAGAACCTCCTCGACAGGGATGCCACGACAGATAGCCGGATGTTCAGCCAACAGAGCTAATGGTTTGTGAAGAGGGTGATTTGAGACAGAAGATTCTGGCAAAGGATGGATGGTGGTGGTCGAACCTGCATGAAACGATTTGAGTAGGGAGCAATGAGTTGTATTAGTTGCAAACATAGTTTTAAATTTTAAATGGCTGTATGGTCTGTTGTAGTTGGTGAAACAGTCAGTATTTTGGTCGTATATATTGTAAGTTACAGTGTAATAAAAATTTAGTTCAACTCAATATCATTTTTCCTTTATCTTTCCTTAGAGTTCACCGGCACTTAACACCAACAATTGGTATCAGAGCCACACAAAAACAACCTGAAATCTTTCTTGCATTCACTCATCAATCTTTGCTAAAAAACACCTCCCATCTCAGCCCAAAATAGTCTGCACCTGTCCATTTATTTTTCTGCATCAAACACATAAACTGAATCAATGGCTGTACAATCAGCCTTGATGTCACCTCTAGTGTTTAATGGGGAACACTACCACATATAGGCTGTAAAGATGAAAGCCTTTCTCTGGGGTCAGGGGCTATGGTAGTATGTGGAAGAAAACAGGCAACTCCATTAGGACCAAATCCTACCCTGAATAAGATGAGACTGCATGAGGAAGAAACTGCCAAAGCACCGAGAGCCCTTTCCCACATGTACTCTATGCACCCGAAATCAATCAAAGCCTTTTGAGTGTAGGACAAATGTTAGAAAATAATTATGTCTTGCATTTTGAAAATCAAATCTGCCAAATTCTAGATAGTAAGGGGTGTGAGTTGATAAGAGTCACAATGGTGGGGGAAAGCTTTCCCATTAAGCTGAAAAGAACTAAACATAGAGCCTGCAATGTAAGGGTAGATGAGTTTCCGAAATGGCATAAGAGACTTGGTCATATTCATTACCAAGGTCTCAAGGAAATTCATACCAAGAAATTGGTCCAGAATCTGCCAGAATTAGAGGAGAGTACAACCATATGTCAAGCCTGTCAACTTGGCAAGTTGAGTAGGCAATCCTTTCCTATAAACCAAGCCTGGAGAGCAGCTGAAAAATTGCAGCTCATTCATACAGATGTATGTGGTCCTATGGAAACTTTGTCATTGAGCGGAAGTAGGTATTTTGTGTTGTTTATTGATGATTATTCTAGGATGTGTTAGGTGTATTTTCTGAAGCAAAAAGGAGAAGTTGCCAGTGTATTTAAGTAGTTTGAGCTGCTGGTGGAAAATCAAGCTGGAAAAGCTATAAAAATCTTGAGAAGTGACAATGGTACAAAATACACTTCTCAAGAGTTTAACAAGTATGCAAGGATGCTAGAATTAAGCATCAATACAACAGCCCCTACACTCCACAGCAAAATAGAGACAGTAAAAGGAAGAATAGATCAGTTGTAGAGATGGCTAGATGTGTGGTAGCTGAGAAGAGGTTGTCAAAGAAATTTTGGGCAGAAGTTGTCAATACAACAGTGTTTCTGCTCAATAGGCTTCCCACAAAAGCCTTAGATAGCAAAACACCCTATGAAGCATGGTATGGAGTTAAACCGGTAGTAGATATGCTCAAAATATTTGGAAGAATATGCTACATTCTGGTTCTAGCAACAAAAAGGTCCAAGTTGGATCAAAAGGCCTTAATTGACATTTCTATAGGCTATAATAGTCAATCTAAAGCCTGTAAGGTGTATGTTCCAGAAACCAGAAAAATTCAGATTTCCAAGGATGTCAAAATAGATGAGGATGGATTATGGAATTGGGAAGAAAATAGAGCTGATGTGGAGACAAAACCAGGCTAGACAGAAGCTGCAGGTGATCAGAATTTTGATGATGTTGAGAGTGATGCAAAAGAAGAAATTTATGTTAAAGGTACCAGACCTTTAGCTGAGGTTTATAAGAGATGTAACATAGCCTCACTTGAGCCAACTTGTTACTTTGAAGCTGCAAAATCAGAAGTTTAGAGAGTTGCCATGAAGGAGGAGCTGGTAATGATTGAGAAGAATCAAACTTGGAACCTGGTAGACATACCTTAGAATGGGAAAGTGATCCAAGTTAAATGGATTTTCAAGAAGAAGCACAATCTAGATGGTTAAGTCCTTAAGCACAAAGCAAGGCTGGTTGTCAAAGGTTTTGCTCAACAGTATGGAGTTGATTTTCTGGACACCTTTGCACTAGTTGCAAGGCATGACACAATCAGGTTGTTACTTGCAATGGCAACACAATTTGCATGGAAAATATTTCAGTTAGACATCAAATATGCATTCCTCAATGGATGGCTGAATGAGGAGATATATGTTGAACAACCGGAAGGGTACAAAGTCAGGGGAAATGAAGACAAAGTCTATCTCCTAAAGAAGGCCTTGTATGGCCTGAAATAGGCACCAATGGCCTGGTATAGTAGAATAAATGATCACTTGCTGAGTTTGGATTTTGTAAGAAGTCCAAATAAGCACACATTGTATGTTAGGGAGATTGATGAGGATGTTATGATTATCTCCTTGTATGTTGATGATATACTTGTGACAGGAAGCAAACCAACTCAACTGGAGGAATTTAAGAGATCCATGCTTGATAGTTTGAGATGACATATTTAGGTGAAATGGCTTACTTTCTTGGGATGTAGGTTCATCAAAGCTCAGTTGGAATTTTTGTTAATCAAGAGAAGTATGCAATTAAAGTTTTGAGGAAATTCAATATGGAAAACTACAAATTAGTGGATGTTCCTCTGGTTCCAAATCTGAAACTGTTAAAGGATGATGATGCAGAGAGTGTTGATGAGGGACAATATAGAAGCTTGGTTGGCTACTTGCTATACCTAACAGCAACCAGGCCTGATATTATGTTTGCAACAAGTCTACTATCTAGGTTCATGAATTAGCCCAAGGAAACACATTTCAATGTTGCAAAAAGAGTGCTTAGATATGTGAAAGGGAGCACCAACTTTGGAGTGTGGTTTAGGAGGTCAGAAAACTTTGGACTAAAGGGATTCTCTGATAGTGATTGGGGTGATTCTGTGGAAGACATGAAGAGCACTTCAGGGTATCCTTTCTTCCTGAATCATGGTGCAATCTATTGGCTGTCAAAGAAACAAGAAACGGTTGCAAAATCCACAGCAGAAACAGAATACATTTTGGTTGTAGCTGCTGTGAACCAAGCTGTCTGGTTGAGAAAAATCCTAGAAGATTTGAAGTTGAAGTAGAGACATCCTACTGTGATAATGTGTGACAATCAGTCGGCTGTGGCTATGGCTAAGAATCCAGTCCATCATGGGAGAACTAAACACATAAAGATCAAGTTCCATGCAGTGAGAGAAGCTGAGCAAGAAGGGGAAGTGAAACTGGTTCACTGCAGTGGTGATGATCAAGTGGCTGACATCTTTACTAGGGGATTATCCAAAACCAAGTTTGAAGACTTCAGGATCAGACTTGGTGTTTCCATCAAAGTTATCAAGGAGGAGTGTTGAAACAGTGATAATTTGCTGGAAATTCAGTTAAAAGTTAGTTTGTTTTTTGAATGTGTTTTGGCGCCAAGCAGCAACTGAAGTCCTCTCTGTCTGCCAAAATTAAAGCTAATGTAGTGGTTGATTTAGTGACATATTTAGGTGCAATCAGCTTAGATTAAGGTTGTATTAGTTGCAAACATAGTTTTAAATTTTAAATGGTTGTATGGTCTGTTGTAGTTGGTGAAACAGTCAATATTTTGGTTGTATATATTGTAAGTTGCAGTGTAATGAAAATTTAGTTCAACTCAATATCATTTTTCCTTTATCTTTCCTTAGAGTTCACTGGCACTTAACACCAATAGAATTGGATAAATTCTTGACCCCGGCGGTAGTTTAAGTCGATAGGCCACCTTGCCCACTCGTTCAACAACTTCGAATGGCCCATAATACCGGAGACTCAACCTTTGAGAGGAGCGATGGCCAAGAGAAGTCTGGTGGTATGGATGGAGTTTGAACAAAACCTAGCTGCCAACTTGTCAACGTGATGCTTCATAAAGGCTTGTGCCTTGGACAAATTAGAACGGAGTTGCGAAAGAATTTCATCTTGACCACGCAGGTTTTCATCAACTACAGCAACCACGCTGGTCCTTGCACAATAAGCTAACAAAGATGGTGGTTTCCTGCCAAATGTAATCTCAAATGGAGTCATACCGGCAGAGGACTGGAACGAGGTGCTGTAATGGAACTCTGCCGAACTAAGGATTTTGGACCAATGGCTAGGGTGCGCATGCACAAAAGACTAAAGATATTGCTTGAGGCAACAATTGACATGCTCAGTCTAGCCGTCAGATAGTGGATGATAAGCCGAACTGAATTTCAGTTCTGTCCTTTGCATGGTAAAGAGAGATTTCCAGAATTTTCTTACAAAGATGGGGTCCATGTTGCTGATAATAGACTAAGGCTGAAGAATTTCACACAAAGAAAAGAAAATTAAAGAAAACCAAGAAACGAAAGATAGAGAGAAGAGAAGAAGAGTTCTGGAATTTTTCAGATTCAATTTCACTAACTGCCGAATAATAGAGCAAGTGACTAATTTATACAGCCACTTTACAATACGCAGCGTTTTATGCATATTACAGCCTTTTACAATAGTTTGTAAACATTACAAACAAATCCCCAGTAGTAAGTTTGTAATCATTACACTTTCACACAACAACATAAACTGTAAACTATAGACTTAATAGGAAAACTTAGAAAGCCTTTTCTGCACCTTTCACTTTACTCAATATCCTTCCGTAAACTAAACTGCCTTTTTCTGCAACTTTCACTTTACTCAATATCCTCACGTAAACCAAGCTCCCTTTCTAGCTGATTTTTCAACAACAGCTTCCTTTAATCAGGTCACCTTTCTTTCAGCAAACTGACGCCATCTGACTGTAAACAACTCCTTCATTGATACTTATTTTTAAAGTTAAAACACNGAGATTTGCCTGGGAGGTCGAGCGCATGCTCCCCGCTATGGTTTAGGGAGTTGGAACTCCTTCAGAAGGAGTTATTTCCTGATTACGGGGAATTTCTTTGTTGTTTTTGGTGCTAGTACACATAGTTTCGAAGCCATGAGCCATGAGAATTCATGGTTGGTCTTCGAAAAAAGAAACTAACAGGCAAGTTGAGTTTACTAGATAGGGAGTTGGTGTGAAATCTGGCCTTCCTTTTAATGCCAACTGTTGATGCTCGATTTGACACCAATGACTTTGCACATGTAAACTACTAAGAAATCACATGTTAGTTGATTGTATTGAGACAATAATTTTTATAGTGGTTCAGATGCTTAAAGCAAATCCTATAACCACTATGTTTGTTTTTTATAAATTGCTTTCTGATCTCTAGACAAACTTACTAGAGGTTGTGAGCTACGATTTGGGATTACAAGTGTTTGGTGTTTGAAGTGTTCTTAAAGAATGTCAAGCTAATCTCTTTCTAGTAGTGTGTCTTTGCTATTTTCTTTGTTGAATGCGTGAATGTCTGATTCTGTTTTTTGTGAGGGGGAGCTACCTATTTATACCCATTTAGCTCAAGGTAATGATTACACTTTTGCAAGTGGCCTGATGCCTTGAAGATCCCTCCTGCCTTCCCATTCGTTAAGAACTTAAAGAATATCCTTAAATTAAATAGGGCTTAGACAGGTGTGCAAACCAAATTCACTCAGGCACAAAATCTTGAGTTGGTTTGAGTCTGTGACAGCTATATTCCTTTTGCTTGTAGAGACGTGTCATGTTCTGGATGGTGGAATGATTTCCTTGATTCTGATTAGTGTTTGATGATGTCAACATAGGTCAATCCTTATTTTAGGCATAACAATATATATATAAAGTATAAATTAAATCAATAATCGCTGCAAGGTGAGTAAGCATCTTTTAATAATGTAAAGTAGATCAATAATAGATGTAAGGTGTAATGCTAGGTATAAAGAAGATTCCTTTGTGATAAGGAAGAATCTCGTACTAGTAGTTTAATGGTATTTCTCAGGATCTATATAAAGGATCCTTATGAAAGTAAGAGGGCAAATTGAAATGAATGTCCATGCTGTATGATTTCTAATCATAATTCCAAAATAGGAAAGCACTCATCAACTAAAATATTAATTTTGGAGAAGTAAAAAGTTTCTTCCGGTCTATGAATAGATGTGTAGAAATACTGAAAAAACAAAAGAAAAAAACTGATAAATGATAATGACAGTATCTATTTTCTAAATAAAATTGATATTAAAATGGACAAAATTGTTTGTTAGGATTGAATGGGGACTGACAAAAGAACGGGAAGAAAGAGAAAGAATTTGGGAAGGGAGTTGACACAGAAGAAGAGAAGAGAGATTTAGGTTAGAATTTTCTTAACCTTTTATTCATCAATCTCGCTCTTTAAATAAGAGTTTTAATACTTATCCAATAAGTTACTTAAGGAATAAAAGACTTTCAAACATTAGACTTGAATTAAAAGACAAACATGACTGTAGATTTGAATTAAAAGACAAAACATGACTCCAACAAATACTACACGACCCNAATTGAGGGATCACTCTGACCTTGCTTAGAGACCATCAAAGCTTCATGAAAATGAGTCAGGGAAGCATGTTGTCGTTCTAGCCTAATCTCATGTTTGTGAAGTAAAAACTGAGCCTCCTGTAAAGTGCTTTGACTACTATTCGCAGTTAAGTTTGCCACAACTGCATCATATTCAGGCCCAAGGCCATCTAATATATATAACAGAAGTTCTTCATCGGAAATATTAACACCACTGGTAATCAATTCATCCCCTAACTCTCTCATTTTTAACACATACTCGTTAACAGTACTAGCATCTTTCTTTGTAGTTTGTAGTAAATTTCTAAGGTGAAGAGTTCTAGCCTTAGAAGCAGACTGAAAATGCATTTCTAGAATATTCCAGATCTCATACGCAGAAGTACACTTAGCTACATGACGATACATAGTTTCAGACATTGTAGAGTATAGCCAACTTACCAGAAATTGGTCAATCTTTTTCCACGCAAAATAATTTGGATTCGGCTTCTTGACAGCTTGTTCAGAATCCTCTGCTTTCTCAATTAAGAACATCGGTGGACACATTCTCTCTCCAGTCACAAACATTTCAATTCCATGAGAGGTCAGCGCTGGTAGAATTTGGGACCTCCAAAAAGAATAGTTTCTTTCAATTAATTTCACAGAAATGGTGGGTAAGGTGGGTGGGTTACTTGGAATAGCAAAATTCGAACCCTCAATGTTCATTTCTACTGATTTTGAGTTGAAATTTTCTGAATTAAAGACAAAATCAACCATAGACGTTTGTCTAGGGCTCTGATACCATGAAGAATTTCACACAAAGAAAAGAAAATTAAAGAAAACCAAGAAACGAAAGATAGAGAGAAGAGAAGAAGAGTTCTGGAATTTTTCAGATTCAATTTCACTAACTGCCGAATAACAGAGCAAGTGACTAATTTATACAGCCACTTTACAATACGCAGCGTTTTATGCATATTACAGCCTTTTACAATAGTTTGTAAACATTACAAACAAATCCCCAGTAGTAAGTTTGTAATCATTACACTTTCACACAACAACATAAACTGTAAACTATAGACTTAATAGGAAAACTTAGAAAGCCTTTTCTGCACCTTTCACTTTACTCAATAAAGGCAGTCCACGTAGTTTGCCCACTGTGTCACAGAAAACTCGAGCTACTAAAGAAGCTGTGTAATGAGGAGGAAGAGTTCCGAAGTGAGCTCCCTTGGAGAAATGGTCCACGGCGACAAGGATTGCAGTGAAACCATTGGAATTTGGAAGATGGGTCACAAAATCCATAGAAAGGTCCGCCCGAAGCATGGTAGAGGGAATAATTAGCTGCAGCAAGCCATAAGGTGAGTGATTTGTGGGCTTACATTTTTTACAAGTTTCACAATTTTGCACATAATGTTTGATGCCGTTCCGGACCCCTTTCCAAGTGAAATATGCACAAATACGCTAGGTAGTTCGTCGAATGCCAGCATGGCCACCTTGTAAAGAGAAATGGTATTCATGCAGGATCTTAGGAATAAGAGCTCACTTGGCAGGTAAGTAGAGTTTGCCTTAAAATAAAGGCAATTTGCCAACAAGCTTCCACTGCGGCCAACTAGCAAGATTGTTTTGAAGCGCGTCTATGATTTGCTTAGCATACTGATCCTGGACCAATTCTTCTTTCAACACAACGATATTAGAACTAGTAGGATAAGATTGTGAAAACAATTGTCCAGTTGCGACTAGGGCCTCCGAATCGTGTGCTTGGGAGAGGGCGTCAACAGCTTGATTAGAGGCATCGGGAATGTACACGATAGTGTAACGAATCCCAGTAGTTTAGAGAGAAATTGATGTTGCTCGGGTGTTTGAATTGTTTGTGTCAGCAAGTTGTGTAAGCTCTTGTGATCAATTCGAATAACAAACTCAACACCTAACAAATATTGATGCCATTGTGCCACGGCTGATGTAATGGCAAACATCTCCCAAATGTAAGTTGATTTCCCTTGCATGGTCTTTGATAGTTTATGGCTATAGAAAGTAATAGGGTGATGACTTTGTATAAGTACTACACTAATACCAACGCCCGAGGCATCATTCTTGAGCACAAAGGGAATAGAAAAATTAGGCAGAGCCAGAACTGGGGTATCAACCATAGCTTCTTTGAGTGCGGTAAAGGCAGCCATTGCATGGCCAGTCCAATGAAAGTCATCCTTTGACAGGAGATCAGTGAAAGGAGTGACAATTGAGGCATAGTGTTTGACGAAACGCTGATGATACCCGGTGAGACCTAAGGACCCTTTCACCTGACATTGAGAAATCAAAACCGGCTAGCCTTTGACGGCGACAAGTTTATTTGGATTGGGAGCAACCCTCGCGGCAGAGATTATATGTCCCAAAAAATCCACTGTGTATCAACCAAATGAACACTTATAAATTTTAACAAACAGGTTGTGAAGGCAGAGAACAAGAAGGACAAAATTTGTTGGAGTACGTGCCCTAGAGCCAATTAATTATTGTAGAATTGACTATTTTTAATAATGTTTATTAATCAATAAAAAACATTTTCTACTATATCATGTAAATTATATCTGTATGTATTGATATATGTCCTTAGAATGGTAGAACAGTGACAAGGGTATCAAGTGTTTCAAATTTTGATAGTGAGAACCCAATGATCACACATGGTGGCCATTCTAGAAATGTCCGTAGCCCCAATATTATTCTGACCAAGGATACAGATAATACGGTAAGACTATCATAGTGTTGAACAACCTTGTCAAAAGGCAGTGACTGATCTCACTTGTTAAGGTTGTTTGCCGACAACATTGTGCAACACATAGGTACTTGCTGTAGGCAAGTTCACTGGACTGACTCACCAGAGGATTCCATATAGATGGTAACCCCAGTGTCTATGGAACAAATCCTCTAACGAACGGTGGTGCATGTGATCCTTAGACTTGAGATCACCGGAGCGCCTTGTGCACCGATTGGTGTAGTTTGACACTAGCCCAACATAGATCTTGTTAGCAAATAATCCATATACACAGTGGAAACAAAAAAAATATAATACAAGGATCGTTTACATAAGCCAAGATCAACGGTATAATTTTACAATTTATATTAAAGTAAAATCTGCATAAAAAGGTTAATCATGAGTTAAGAGAATCATACACACGTTTGGAGGCTCCACCACGTTTGACTTTGAACGTTTTTGCTACCGACCCATGCGTAGGATCGAACCGATGTAGTCCACACGAAGACAATCACAAAGAACCAAAGAGGGATTTGCTAGATCCTCTTTGGCTTTAAGATTAAAGAAGAATGAAATCAAAATGAATTGATTTTAGGCAAAATGAGTTTCTGCCGTGGGAGAGAAATGGGGCTACAGTGTTTGTGTTTTTCAAGAGAATGAAATAATGAAAAGTCTCATCATTTTACAAAGAAACATTTTTCTTTTATAGTAAAAATTAGTTACCCTATTCCAATATGGAATAGGCTTGGGCTCCAACCCAAACACCCCATGTTACCAAACACTCCCAATTAGATATTTAATTTTTATTTCATCATTATTGTAACAACTGNGTGTATCAACCAAAAGAACACTTAGAAATTTTAGCAAAGAGGCTATGAAGGTGGAGAACAGTAAGGACAACATGTAGGTTCACTTGATGGTCCCTAAAGTTATGACTATAAACAAGAATGTCATCGAAAAAATAACAACTAATCTATGAAGAAATGGCCAAAATTCCTCATTCTTTTGGCTTGGAACATGACGGGGTGTTTGTAAGGCTGAAAGGCTTGATTACGAACTCAAAATGCGCATGGTGAGTGAGAAATACTGTTTTCTAAGAATAATACTACACACACATCATTCTCATACAACATTTCTCATATAACATTATATGGTAAGATGTGATTGGGTGAAAGTTTAATTTTAACTTTAAATTAGCTAATTATATCTTGCCACATAATGTTATATGTGAAATATTGTATGAAAATGATGTATGTATAGTATTACTAGTTTTCTAAATGTCAAGGTCATACACACGAATTTAATAGTACCTAGAACGAAGGTCCAATTTGGAGAAAATGGTAGTCCTATATATTTCATCTAATAACTCATCAATTGATTGAATCGAAAAATGATCTGGGATGGTAGCAGAATTGAGAGTGCGATAATCCACAGAGAAATGCCACGTGTCGTCCTTGTTTTTGACCGACAAGAAAAGAGAGCTAAAGGTTGACTAGCTAGGTCAAATGATCTCCGAGGAAAGATTTTCTCGAACCATCTCTTTTATCTTATTCTTTCGGAAGAGAGAGTACTGATACGACTTCACATTAATTGCCACAGTACCTTCGGTAACCTAGATATGATGGCTGAAAGATTGTACAACACGTAGCTTAGTAGGACTAATGAAAACATCCGAAAAACTCATCGATAAGTGGTTGGAGCACCTTCTCGGCTGATAATAAGGGTGCTAGTTCTGCTACCAATAGAGAAAACACATTTTACGGAACTGAGAAGGATAAACCTGGCCAAAACAAATGGTGTGAGCACCTTGTAAAAGAATGGAAACGATCGTGCCATTGAAAACTCATCATAAGATCAACATAATTGATTATGATAGGTCCCAAGGTAGCAAACCATTGGATAACCAACACCACATCTGCCCTTACAAATCCAAAACAAATAAATCGAACAAGAAAGTGCCTGACTATAACACCAATGAGACTTGACGGCAAACTCCTTCACACAACAACATGTCACTATTACTCACCTAAACCCGAAAGTATTGAATAACTAATTTTGGTAAGCCAATGAAGTCAGCAATATGACTTGTTATAAATTTGTGGGTATTGCCTCTGTCAATTAACACTTGTATCGAAGTGGAGTGAATAGTACCATACAGCTGAAGAGATTTGGTAGAACGTTGCCCCAACAACGCATTAAAATTAATTTCTGGTTCAGGAAGGGATATGTCCTCAGGTTGTAAACAATCATCTAGTTCCTCATCAATTCCCTCCAAATAGAGCAAGGTTGCCTTTTCTTTGCACCGATGGCCTAAGATAAATTTCTCATCACAATTTTAGCATAATCCTTTTTCACAGCAAGACTTAATTTTGGCTAGAGTGAGGTGTTGAATCGGCAAGCACTCAAGAGCTAATGTCGACAGTAGCAGCCTACTTGTAATAATGGTAGTGTTGGCGGGAGGTTGTGTTGGTTTAGAGGGCCACAACCTATTGACAAGGTGTTCTTCCTGTTAGAGTAGGTGCACTGGAGCCAACATTTTGACTCTTGTAAAAATATTCTTTGTATAAATAAAAGGCACTGCTTATTTAAGCTTATATACTATAACATATATTTATTGTGTGAAAATAAAATAGTATTGTAACAACTCCATTCTACTCATATTCTTTTGAAATATGCACAGTAAAATACAAGTAATATAGCATAAAAAGTTGGGCCCAAATTTTTCTTTTATTAAACATATACATTCTTTATACAAAAAGTTGTATCATGTACAAAAGGATCAAAACAAGGTGGACAGTGTAGCCATTTCCCTTCGCTTGCCGATGCCCATCCGACTGTATCCTTACCTAGATCCTGCAAAAACATAGGAAACAACGGGGTGAGCACAACTAATGCTCAGTAAGTAAATCCTCTACTCATCTATCCCCGTAACTCTCTCTCTAATTCTTTCCTTACAATTCTCATTTACTCTCTCTCTTATACTTCTCTCTATTTTCTCTTTCTCTTAACTCTTTCTACTAACGCTCTTTTGTAAGTCACAGCCTCATCTTATCGGAGGCACGGCCAGGACTCGCTCCCACTCTCCGTGACTTCTACTCATTCTAGCCGATCAGACTTGGTTATGCTTGGATTCAAAACCCTTGGCCATGTGAGCGTATAAACTCTCTCTTGGGTACTCTCGGGTATAGCCCTCATCCGCATGCACTCTCATGGGCTACACCACTTCTCTCTCTCATACTCATGCCGCTCTTTCAATGCGGCGTACATGCGGGAATACTCTACCCATTACTCACGGGTTCCCCATCGCACAACCTACTCTATTCTCTTTTTCTCTCTTTTCTCTTAATAAAGCTCACACTCAAAGTTCTATACTCTTTTTCTACTCTTTCTCTAATGCATAATTAATGCATATGGATGATTCATGCTCATTAATGCACTCATAAAAAGCACAAATGCAATCTTGCATCAAAGACAGTCATTCTGCGCAAGTCACACTCAAGAAGGCATAACTTGAGTTACACACATCTGATTGCTACGATTTTTGTCTCGTTTTAAATCTTAGAGACAGGGCTATAACTTTTGTGTTTTGGTCTAAACCCATTTCAATCTAGAAGATGTCCAAAAATCACTCAGAAAGTCACGGCTGTGACAGGGCAATTTAGTAACATGTTTTCACTTAGGCATTTCATCAATCAACTCATGTGCATATAAACACTCTACTATAATTACTACTCTACTTCATTCTCTAGCCATCCAAAATGGGAGAAAAATCCCTGATATAATCATAATCCCTATCAAGAAAAGCACTTCCAAATAGGTTTACACAACATCTCTCAAACTTCATCTCAATTTCCATTTCTCAATACACATTAAAACACTTCTCATACATGAAGTGTATCCAACAACCACAAAACCAATATTCATCTCAACTCAATTTCTCAACAAGCATAATACATATTTATACATGCATACATCTCTACTTAATCTCTAAATCTCTACTCAAAAGCTTATTCAAAAACTCAACTTGGTTGGATTTACTTACCTTGTGAAGAAGTGACTTCTCTAGCACTTTTCCTTCCCCTTGTTATCTTGTCTTCTCTTTACAACTTAAAACAATAACAAGAACAATAACAACAATATAAGACTTCAATATAACCATAAGCAAACTCACATCTAAAGCAAGAATCCTTACCATAGGATGCTTTAGATGAAATCTCTACTAAAACTACCCAAAAGCTCTCTTAAACTCCTTAGAAATCTTGGGAAAATTGAAAGGAAGTAGAGAATGAGAATGGCGGTGGAAATGGATGAAATGAAGGGTTTGTTAACCCTTTTTAGCTCATATTATAACCATCCTTTCCCAATTTTCCCTTGCTCTTCCTTGAAAATTTCATCTATATCCTTTAATTCATTACACTCACACCCCCACACTCACCTATTCTCCATGAAATTTTCTTACATTTCACTCCCCACTTTTCCTGCTAATTAGGGGTAGAATGGTCATTTTACCCCTATGGAGAAATATCTAGAAACCTCAATACACATTTTAGTCGACTCATCGCCTCGGCGAAGAAACTTCCGTCGCCCTGGCGAAAAATTACAGAGCTGACACTACCATACACAAAGCCAACGTCGCTGTGGCGAAGACTGCCATTCCAAAATTCCTCAAGTTTCAACCAATTTCAAGGCAAACACTCAACCAACTCAACATGCAAACTCAATTAAAGCTGAATCAATGAACATTTAAACAATACAGCAAATCTTAACTATGTACCTCAAGTGGGGCGTTACAAGTATATATCCTTAGAAATGTTGAAACTAGTGACGAGGGAATTAAGTGTTATAAATCTTAATTATGAAAACCCTATGAGCACAAACAGTGGCCATTCTAAAACCATCCAGAGTCATAACATAAATTTGACTAAGGACACAGATTACACAAAGAGACTATCATCGCGTTGAACGACCCTATCAAAAGATAGTGATAGATCTCACATGTCAAGGTTGTGGGCATCAACCTGGTGCAACAAATGGGTTCTTGCTTGTGCAAGTCCACTAGACTGACCCATTAGAAGATTCCATACAAGATAGCAAACCTAGTGTCTAAGGAATACATCCTCTTATAGATGGTGGTGCAAGTGGTTCTTCAACTTGAGAGCACCGTGTGTAAATATCAATGTTATTTGACACTAGCCTAACTTCGTCTCTTTTAGGGATTACAAAAACTGTGGTGATTTATTACATCGAGAAGTACACTATGAAAAGGATTCATCACTCCTAGTTACAAGATATCTTATCTCGGCGAGATATTTGACTAAGAACTACGACCTGAAAACCGTGGCCATAGTGGAATCAAGTTGGTGCTCGAATTCAATTTTATATAGTTATAGATTAGATAACCAAATATTAACATGTCGAGGTCAATATCTGAAGTAGACACTAGTTTTGTACTTCAAAATTCGATGAGATATAAGATGATAAAATGAATCGAATTGCACGGTAACCATACTGTAGAAAAGGTAAGCCTAAATCATTTATTCCTTACTTATCAGGAATCATGATGCCTTGTTGGAGGCCAATCTTGATTAGTGTACGAAAACATTAATTGGTTGATGCTTAATTAGTTATCGGGATACTGTTGACAAAATAAAGAGCTTTTGGGTCACACACATAGAAGGTAGTTAAGTGAGAAACGGAATTGGAAGGACAATCTTGTCCTTAGGCCGAAAAGGGTATTTCTGCAGTTTGGGAGTCTAGGGGCATTTTCGCCATTTTGGGCAAAAAGGGCACTTTGGTAATTTTGCTAGGGTCCACGCCATTTTCCAATATTTATATTGGAGGAATTTTAGTAAAAGTGAATTCATATTAATTTTAATTAATATGAAGGAATATATTTAATTTAATTTAATATATTAAAACCCATAAATTAAATATGTAAATATATATAAATATATGTGGATTAAATAAATAGTAATATTTATTTAGTTAGAATATGTATTTACATAGGAATTAAATAAATATGAATATTTATTCAATTAGGATTCATATTTAAGGAGAGTATCTTTAAGAGATATTCTAATTCCTTTTTATTAAGGATTGCAATCCAATCCAAATAGGAATTAAAGGATTCACAATCCCAATTGAATTCTTATTTGGGACTGCACTACATAAATGGTCATTGGGTTTTGATTTAATACACAATTACAACACATGTTTTTGAGAGCAAAAATTGTGAAAGAAAACCCTCCCAAATTAAACCCTAGCCGCCAAACCCTAGAGAGTTTTTCTCTCTAATTTCCACCGCCTCCTTAAGCTTTTGGATTGATCTAGCAATCAATCCAAGAGTGATCCCGACCTACTTTCATATGGATACCATCGAGCTGGACTCTAGTTTGGGTCGATAGCGATATCACGAAGGCATCCAGTGAAGGAGCCGCCAACGAAAGGTATAATCTAAACCTTGAATGGTAATTATCGATGAGTTACCCTCAACTGTTCGAAATGGTAACTCATCGATAATTACCATTTTCGCTATAGCATGTCTAATCAAATCCTGGTCAAATTTCCATAACTGTAGTGATGATTGTGTGGAGCCACTTGTATGATCATGTTCATGTGACTGTAATGTTTGTTGGAATGCTAATGTCTTTTGTCTCTTATCCACCACATTCAGCGGATACTTCTTACATCTACTTAAATGATTACGTAGACAACTTGTACCACTCCTACTCGGGCAAGCTAAAACATTCCCACAATAATGACATGATGCTGTGGCATCATCCTTATTCTCACACTCAATCTTGGAGAAATGATCCCACACGTCTGAAGTGGTCTTCCTAGTAGTAGTACCATGTTCGTGGGTTGTACGTGGCAATGGTGTCCTGCAAGTATTTGCATTTTGACTCACATTTGTTGGTGGAATTGACGCATGAGGATCATGGGCATCTGAACTTCCCAAAAGTAGGAGCTTTGTTGTTATCATTGGTCGACGACATCTGCAAATAAAGGTGTTTATAAGTTTACAGGTTGTTGAAAGTAATTAAATAAAACTATAGCGTAAAGGAGCTTTGCTAAATTGCAAAAGGAATATTGATGGGCAAAATAAAGAAAAAAATTGCTTAACTATCCATACCAAAAATAAAAAAAAATTGTCAATAGCATAAACAGAAACAAACGTCCTTTTGACCAGACAGAAAATTTATGTATCAGTGTGAAAAACAAGCCATAGTCAATAGCATCCCCATCTATCAATATGAACATAGCTCAAAGGGAAATCCCATTCATCCACGATCCAAACTTTGTCTAATTAGAACTATCAAGTTTCAATTATTTATATTAGTTTCATTACGGGTCGACTATGAAATGCCCTAGAAATTTTGTTCTAATTAGAGACAATCCACGAATGGAAATAAGAATCAAGATATCATGTAGGAAGTTACGAATCGATCACTCTAGCATTCGAAAGATGCACATTGCACAACCACAACCTATGCGAGTACACTAGTTTAACTTATAAAAAATAATGTGATGAAAGTAAACTTTGAAAAAATACATGTTGAATAGAAAATAAAATTAGTAAAGACGTAAGATGCATTAAATCCTACATTGCTGAATTGGCGATGGAGTATGGATGGCGGCGGAGAGAATGGTGAACAAAGTATGGATGGCAATGGCGAGAATGGTGAATAGGAAAAGGTGACGACGATGGAGAATAGAGACAGGAGAAGCAACAGAATGGAGACGATGATGCGAGAATGGGGAAAAACATAAGGCGATGAGACTACATGGTGACGATGACTACAATGGTGAGATTAATTTCAATTTGCAATAAGAAGAGAAGGTGAGTAGGTGAGACGAGAATAGAGAGTCTGTAGTGTTTAGGGATTTAGTTTTACGTTTTTACTGTTTTAGGTTTTAGACTTTTAGTTTTAGGGCTTTTACTTTTAGTTTTTTTAAGGATAATTGGTTCAAAAAATTGGTTTCAGTTAACCAGTTTGGAAATGCCTAAATGAACTAATCTTGATAAGCGGTTTAGCCAATTTCCCAAACGAAATTGAAATCATTTTTCAATTAATTGGTTTTTCGGACCTGTTTCAGTCCGTTTACTATTCGGTTCGTTTCAGACTTTTTTTTGTAGCCCTAGTTGAAAAACCCTACCGAAAGTGGTGACAAATTTCACATGTCAAAGTTGTTTGGTGACAACTTAGTGCGACGCATGAGTGTTGTTATTTACAGTTCATTGAATTGGCCATTAGAGATCATACAGATGGTAACCTCAATGTCCATGGCATACATCCTTTAAAAGATCGTGGTGCATGTGGTTATTAGACTTGAGATCACCATAACACTATGTATAACTAGTGTGTAGTTTGACACTAGCCCAACATAATCCTAAATTGGTATCAGTATGGTGGTAATTGGTGCATTGAAATACATGGCAATGTAGATCAATAAAGGATTCATCATTCTTGGGTGCAAGAGAAATTATCTTAGAGAGATTTCGGTATGAGACAACGACCTAAATTTGTGGCCACAGTGGAATCAAGTTGGTGCTCGATTGGTCTATTGGTCTGATAACTAAATCTGAATATGTCAAGGTGGTTTATACTTGAAGCTGAAATTATTTTATGCTTCAAACCTTGATGAGATAATAGATGATGAAGGATTTGATTGCATGGTATGTTAGGAAACGACTCGGTTGCGCAGCGGAAAACAAAAATTTACAACCATGGATCGTTCCTTAGAACCCAAAATCAGGGCATAGAAAAACAGTTATATTTATAAGAATCTGCAGAAAAATAAATCCAAAGGTTTAGATTCATACCCACGTTTGGAGGGCCACCAATGTTGTTCTGAATGTGTTTGCTACTGATCCAAGTGTAGGATCGAACCATAGAGGTCCACACGAAGACAATCAAACAAACCAATGAGGGATTTGCTAGATCCTCCTTGGTCTTAAGAAATCAAGAAGAACAAAAAGAAAAGGTTTGATTTTCTATCAAACAGTGAAAGGCGTGGGAGTGTTCAATAGGCTGCTGTATGTGTTTTTTTTTTAATTGAAAAATGAAAAACCCTTATCATTATTTCACGCAACAACATTTTCTTTATAGACAAACTAAGTGCCCTATTCCACATGGAGGGCTTGGGCTCAACCCAAACAACCCATGTTCAAACACTCCCAAATTAGATATTTATTTATTTCATCATTATTCAATTAAAATCAATTAATATATAAATTAACATTTAACAATAATGATGATTTAATAAATATGTGCGAACACACATTAACATATTTCACTTATTTAATTTTTCTAACAATTAATAAAAGGCTACGACCTCAGCAAATTTAATTGCATGTGAATTACCAAAATACCCTGTCACCCAAAAAGACGAAAACGCCCTCTTTCTTCTTGGCTCTTAAATTATCTTCTATGGTGTGACCCAAGGCTTATCATACCGGTAGTGTATAGTATCGCGATTAACACAATTAATCGTCTCACTATACACAGACCAAGATGGCCCCTAGCAAGGCATAGGCACCGATAGATTCGGATTCAGCAAAGTAGCTACCTGTCAAGATATGGTTACCGTACAATACGATCCTTTCATCATACGTATCTCGACGAGACGAAGGCATAGAAATAGTGTCAAACTTCGGTTACTCTCGATATTATATTCAGTTTCTGGACCAATGACCGTATTATAATCTGGATAGAGCAACAACTCAATCCCACTGTGGCCACAGTTTCAGTGTCATGCCATATATGAATTGCGCCGTGAGAAACTTCTCCTGTACGGGAGTGATGAATCCTCTGTTAATCCACCATAGTCTTGATACACTCCTTGATATAGCCAATCATCACGTACTGTTAGCTTGAAAGAACTGCGTTAGGCTAGTGTCAAATTGCACCAATCGGTGCACAAGGTGCTCTAGTGATCTCAAGTCTAAGGATCACATGCACCACCATTCGTTAGAGGATTTGTTCTATAGACACTGAGGTTACCAAACATATGGAATCCTCAGGTGGGTCAGTCCAGTGAACTTGTTGCGGTATATCCGCCTACAACAAGCACCCATGTTTTGCACCAGGTTGTCACCAAACAACATTGACAAGTGAGATCAGTCACTGCCTTTCGACAGGGTCGTTCAACATTATGATAGCCTTACCGTATTATCTGTGCCCTTACTTCAGAATAATACTGGGGCTACGGACGTTTCTAGAATGACAATCATATGTGCTCACAGGGTTCTCACTATCAAGATTTGAAATACTTGATATCCTCGTCACGGTTCTACCATTCTAAGGACATATATCAATACATATGGCAATAATAATGATTTATGTGATATAGAATAAAATGCCTTTTATTATTGATTAATGAACATTATTACAAAGAGTCAATTCTACAATAATTGATTGGCTCTAGGGCATCTACTCTAATAGTTCTATTCAGAGCTATCAATACGGTAGTGATTGACTGCATCAAGACTATGGTGGATCGACAGAAGATTCATCACTCTCGGGTACGGGAGAAGTTATCTCACAGTGCAATTCAGTGTATGACAATGACACTAAGTTGTGGCCACAGTGGGATTGAGTTGTTACTCAATCCAATTTATTTATCCGATCATTGGTCTAATAACTGAATACAAAGATATCGAGAGTAACTGAGGTTGACACTATTTTTGTACCTCAGTCTCGATGAAATAAGATGATGAAAGGATTTGATTGCATGATAACCATATTGTTGATAGGTAGCTATTTCGCTAAATTCGAATTTATCGGGTGGCCATGATGCCTTGCTAGGGGCCAATCTTGGTCTGTGTGGAGTGAGCCGATTAATTGATATTAATCACGATACTACCCACTGCCAATATGATGAGGAGCCTACGAGTCACACACTTAGAAGATAATTTAAAAATCGTTTTGTTCAAGAGGAATTTTCGTCTTTTAGGATGAAATAGTATTTTGGTAATCTCACAATACAATTAAATTTGCTGAGGTTGTTGCCTTTATTTAATTTAATGTTAAAATTAAATTAGTAAGATTATATTTAAATATATGTACTCATATATGTACTCATATATTTAAATGAATTATTATTATTAATTAAATGTTAATATATTTTAAATATATTAATTGATTTTAATTATAATAATAATTAATTAAATATAAAATACTATAACAAGGGTGTTTGGATACAAGGGTGGATTAGGGTTGAAGCCCATGCCTATTCTATATAGGAATAGGGTTTTAACTCATGCACTATATAAATGGAAGTTGAGTTAAAAGAATTATTCAATTCATTCAATCATTATTGAAAGTAAAAGTGGCAACCCCTTTACACTCTCTCCCTCACGTCCTGTGCGAAGATTGAAGAGAAATTTTTCTCTTCTTGATTCTTGATGCCACCCCTTTGTTTTGGCAAAATAAGGGTTGGTTTTTCGGATTTTTTTCGTG
The DNA here is from genome assembly GCF_008641045.1 of Pistacia vera. NCBI lineage: Eukaryota > Viridiplantae > Streptophyta > Magnoliopsida > Sapindales > Anacardiaceae > Pistacia > Pistacia vera. The sequence goes on along the minus strand of NW_022196599.1, from coordinate 719,166 downwards.
TGGATCACCGTTTATACGGTTTTACGTTGGATCGGCAGTAAAGAAAATTCTAAGACATTTGAAGGAGCCTCTAAAACGTGCGTAAGATCTCTGATCCTTGAATGGATTGATATTATTTTGTGCAGAATTTTGATTTAATATATAAACTATATAATCTATACTCAGATCTTGACATAAAAGGAATCGATTCATCCTTTTGTTTTTTGTTTTTTCACTGAGTTGGATAGATCAATTCCTAACCAAATGTAGGTGCTCTTGATGGTCCCTCAAATTCTGACTATAAACAAGAATGTCACTAAAAAAAAAAAAAAAAAAAAAAAACCACAAATCTACGAAGAAAAGGATGAAATACCTCATTCATTGTGGCTTGTAACGTGGCTGGGGCGTTTGTAAGGCCAAAAGTATGACGACGAACTCAAAATGGCCAAGATGAGTGTGAAACGTTGTTTTCGGAATGTCAGGGTCATGCATTCGAATTTGACGGTACCGAGAACCATGGTGGTAGCCTTATGTAATTCATCCAATAACTCATCAATTGTTAGAATCGGAAAACGATCTCGAATAGTAGCAGCATTGAGAGCACGATAATCCATACAAAAATGCCATGTACCGTCCTTTTTAACCAATAAGATGGGGGGAGCTAAAGGCCGATTGGCTAGGATGAATGACCCCCGATTAAAGCATTTCTTGAACCATCTTTTCGATCTCATTCTTTTGAAAGTGAGGGTACCGATAGAGCTTCACATTAATTGCCATAGTACCTTTAGTCAACTGGATACGATGGCTAAAAAACTGCACAAGAGGCAACTCGGTAGGACTAGTGAAAACATCTGCAAACTCATCTCTAATTGGTTGAAGCGCCTTAAGGGTGTTGATTCGACTGCCAATTGAGAAAAAAACATTTTCTGGAAAAAACCCGTAACCCCATGAAGTAGGAGGAAACACTGTTGGTGGCAATCAATTTACAAAACTGAGAAGGAGAAATTTGGCCAGAACAGATGGTGTGAGCACCTTGCAAAAGAACGGGGCGATCGCGCCATTGAAAACTCATCGTAAAATCAGCATAATTGGTCTAAGGTAGCAAGCCATTGCACACCTAACACTACATCTGCCCCTTGCAAATCCAAAACAAATAAATCCAATGAGAAAGTGGCTGACTGTAACACCAATGAGACTTGACGGCAAACACCTTCACACAACAACATATCACCATTACCCACCTGAACCCGAAAGGACTGAACAACTGATTTTGGTAAGCCAATGAAGTCGGCCATACGACTTGTTATAAAATTGTGGGTATTGCCTCTGTCCATTAACACTTGTATTGAAGTGGAGTGAATAGTACCATGCAGCCGGAGAGATTTGGCAGAACGTTGCCCCAACAACGCATTGAAACTAATTTCTGGTTCGGGGAGGGTTATGTCCTCAGGGGGTAAATAATCATCTGGTTCCTCATCAATTCCCTCCAAATAGAGTAGGGTTGCCTTTCCTTTGCACCGATGGCCTAAGACAAATTTCTCATCACAATTGTAGCATAACCCTTTTTCGCGGCGAGACTGAATTTTAGCTGGAGTGAGGCATCGAATCGGAAAGCGCTCAGGAGCTGATGTGGGTAGTAGTGGCCTACTCGCAATAGCTGTAGTGTTGGTTGGAGGGTGTGTTGGTTTAGAGGGCCACGACCTATTGATAGGGCGTTCTTCTGCAAATTGTTCTTCGAATACACTAGCCAGAGCAAAGGCATCATGAAAATCCCAAGGACGATGAGCCACCACAGCATGCAAAATGTAAGACTTCAGGCCCGAAATAAAAGTACTTTTTAAAAAGGCTGCCGATAAGCCTGTGACTTTGCTAGAGAAAGCCTCGAAGGCTGTCTGATAATCGAGCACCGACCTAGATTGAGTGAGTTTGGTAAGATTTCCTGCGAGCTCATCATATTCTGAAGGCCCAAATCGGCGATGGATCTCTGTGAGAAACGTCCCCTAGTCACGAATGAGGCCATCATGTATGAGGCCCTAGTACCAATGAGATGCCGAATTGACCACATGCATAGAGGCGATGAGCAACTAATCCTGAATCGGAGTATCATGGTAAGTAAAATATTGGCCCACTACAAATAGCCAATTAGTGGGATCGCCAGAAGCAAATCGTGGAAACAGTAACTTCAGATGGCGGGGTGATTGGTGGGTGGGCTGGGTAGGTGGCAGGGGAGGAAGGCCTAAGACCCCCGCTTGTGCCTCATCCGTTGTCGAATGGGAGACAGTCAGGTTGCTGATTTGTGTCGCCATGGCGACAGTGATCTAGTCAAGCAGACATTGTTCTCGTTGCTCTAGGAGGGTCATCATATTGTCTCGAACCTGCGCTAATTGGCTAGCCGGGTCTTCTTGTTTTTGTTGAAGGGTATGGAGCTGATTCTGTAATTCACGGCTACGCGTGCCGTCAGCCATGGAGGTTGAGACCTGACGAAAGCACCAAAATTGTTAGGACTGATTAGGGATTGAGAAAAAAGAACGAGAAGGAAGAGGAAGAATTTAGGAGGGGAGTTGACGCAGAGAAGAGAAGAGAAGAGAGACTATGGGTTATAATTTCCTTGAACTTTTATTCATCAATCTCAGTCTTTAGATAAGAGTTTTAACACTTATCCAATACGTTACTTAAGGAATAAAAAGACTTGCAAATATTAGACTTGCATTAAAAGACAAACATGACTCCAGACTTGAATTAAAAGACAAAACATGACTCCCTCTCAATCTAAGGAGACGAGCTGGTATCTTCACAGTCCGCTTGGGCCTAGCTGCAACGGCTTCAGACTCTATAGATGAATTATCCTGGACTGGTATCGCTGCAAAAAAGGTCCGTGTACAAAAAAGTATCACCTTACTTGTCATTGATTTCATATTTAGTGTGATTTAAAATATAATATGTATTAATTGGAGTAGATAAAATATTTAATGCTCCGATAACCGAGGAAATAAGAGCAAATCCCATGAGAAGTTGTTTTCGAACATGAAAGATGAAACAGAATATTAAAGCTTGGCTTATATGTTGCCCACACTCCACAGAATACTCTTCACCGATCACTAACTCACTTCTCCCAAAGACTATAAAGGCATGAAAAGACCATACTTGTACGTCTTAATCTGTCACCATCTAGTTTACGAACCCAGTTACTGCAAATGACATGTGTGTTTCATAATTTGCTATATTGTCCCTTGTAATTGAGAAAGTGAGAGGGCTGAAAGAGAGACAAGAGAGATATGGAAGCTAAAAGTACCGGTGAGAATACTGGAAGTAGTGAGAATCGTAATGCGGGATTCGTTGCCGAAGTTGAAGAAGATGAAGAAGATGAAGTGAATTTGAAGAGAAGAATCTCAAGTCACCTTCGTTTGTGTTGGGGAGATTTAATTGGATATTAGTAGGTCCTAAATCCCTGAACGTAAAAAATAGTGCAAACAAACGATATAAAATAACCCACACAAGTACAAGATTTATGTTAGTCGCTGATGGGGTTTACGCAGCGGAAAACAAAAATAAAATCCCTAACAACAATGTTGAACCCAAAAAACTTATACTCAATTTACGTTATTTACATATGAAATGATATTAAATATAAAATTTCCAGATTTCATACCAGCGTTTGGAGGCTCCTTCAATCGATACGAATCGCTCCCACTTTAAGATAAGAGTAAACTCTCGGTATCCACATGAAGACAGGATGTGACTTGCGGTCTCAAGTGCTAGCAAGACACACAACCAAAAAAGATGCAAAATTATCTTCTCCACCAAGTGAAAAACGTGAGAGAGAGTGGGGTGAGTGACTTGGATTTAATTAATGTGTTCTCCAATTTTATTTTAATATTAAGTTGCATTTTATATGCAACAAAAATTAAAAGTCTAATCTAGTTAGGAATAAATTTATTCCATGATTAGAGTAGTAAATCCTCATTACCAAACAAGGTAATAATCCATATAACATCTTATTCAAATTCAAATATGATTTTCATAATCATATATTATCTTTCCTAATATTAATATCATCAACTATTAATATTAAATAATTTAAATATATAATCTCACTAATTTTAATTTCAATATAACATAAAATGTAGGCAACAACCTCAGCAAATTTAATTGCACTGTGAGATTACCAAAATGTCATTTCATCTCAAAAAAATGAAAATATCATTTCCATCATAAATGAAGAAAATACCTTTTCATCACAAATAATGAAAATACCCTTTCTCACCAATTCATCCTTAATCTGTCTTCTATGTTTGTGACCCGAAGGCTTTTCATCATATCAGTAGTGAGTAGTCTCGCGATTGACACCAATCAATTGTCTTACTAAACACAGACCAAGATTAACCTCTAGTAAGGCATTATGGCCACTCGATAGATTCGGATTCAGTGAAACAGTTTGCCTATCAACGATATGGTTACCGTGCAAACCGATCCTTTCATCATCTGTTATCTCATCAAGGCTGAGGTACATAAATAGTGTCAACCTCAGTTATCTTCGATATCTTTGTATTCAGTTACTGGACCAATGATCGGAATAATAAATTGGATTGAGCAACAACTCAATCCCATTGTGGCCACAGCTTTAGTGTCATTTGTCATTCACTGAATTACGTCGTGAGATAACTTCTCCCATACCCAGGCGTGATGAATCTTTTGTTGATCCACCATAGTCTTGATACATTTCTCAATGCAGCCAATCACTACCGTATTGATAGCTCTGAATAGAACTGCGTTAGGCTGGTGTCAAACTACACCAATTGGTGCACAAGGTGCTCCGATGTTGTCAAGTTTAAAGATAACATGCACCCCCATTCGTTAGAGGATTTATTCCATAGACATTGGGTTACCATCTATATGGAATCCTCTGGTGGGTCTATCTAGTGAACTTGCCTATAGCAAGCACCCATGACATACATAAGACTGCCAATCGCTAATGCATAGGGTACCTTGGCCATGTAGTCTCGCTCATGCTCTGTTGTAGGTGACTGATCTTTGGATAATTTAAAGTGACTAGCCAAAGAAGTACTTACTGCCGTTGCTCCATCCATGTTGAACCTATTGAGTACTTTCTTCACATACTCTTCTTATGATAGCTTCAAGAAACCTTTGGCTCGGTCTTTGGTAATCCTCATACCAAGGATTTGTTTTGTAGCTCCCAAATCCTTCATAACAAACTCCTTTGATAGTTGCCTTTCTAGCTTGTCTATTTCCTGTTTACAAGCCCCTGCAATCAACATGTCTTCTACATATAGTACTAGGATGATATAGGAGTTACCAAGTTTCTTGAAATAACAACAATGGTTTGCTTGGCATATGAGGAAACCGTTACTACACATAAACTTATCAAACTTCTTGTACCATTATCTAGGTGCCTGTTTTAGCCTATATAGGCTCTTTTGAAGTTTGCACACCATTCTCTCATTTCCTTGTACTTTAAAACCCTGTGGCTGTTGCATATAAATTTCTTCATCTAGTTCTCCATGAAGAAACGTCGTCTTAACATCTAACTGCTCAAGATGAAGGTCTTCTTTTGCCATTAACCCAAGTACTGTTCTTATTGTAGTCAACTTGACAATTGGAGAGAAAATTTCAGTGTAGTCAAGACCTTCTTTCTGTTGAAATCCTTTCACGACCAGTCTTCCTTCATATCATTTGCTACCATCAAGTTCATCTTTCACTTGATAAACCCACTTGTTTTGCAATGCCTTCTTCCCTTGTGGTATCTCTGTCAACTACCAAGTTTGATTTGTTAATAATGAGTCCATCTCATCCTTCATAGATAGCTCCCACTTGATTGAGTCATCAACTTGCATTGCTTTCTCGTAACACTCTGGTTCACCACTATCAGTTAGTAAAATATAGTGCAAAGAAGAGGAGTACCTCTATGGTGGTCTTATAGTCTTGGAAGATATTCTAGGTTCAATCACGGGCATTTATGGTTTAACCTTTTGAGCTGTATTATCTTGATCTTCCTGGTCATTGTCTTGCATGCCATTCATTAGAAAGTCTTTCAAAGGAACTATCTCTTTCTTCTTCACTTTAGTGCTTGGATTTTCTAACTTCATGTTGAGCCTATCTTTGTACCTCACTTTTTCATTGAATATGACCTCTCTGCTCTTTATAAACTTGCGGTTTTGGTCATTCCAAAAACGATAACCAAACTCGGTGTCACCATAACTAATGAAAAAACATTTGTTAGATTTAGCATCAAGCTTACTTCTAAGAGTAGAGTTAATGTGAACATATGCTAAACAACCAAACACTTTTAAAAAAGAATAATTTACCTCTTTGCCACTCCAAACTTCTTCTGGGATCTTGCAATTTAGCAGTATGGAGGGTCCTCTATTGAGCAAGTAGGCTGCAGTAGTAATTGCCTTAGCCCAAAATGTCTGTGGTAGTCCAGGATGCAATCTCATGCTTCTTGCACGTTCATTTAGGGTTCTGTTCATCCTTTCGGTGACACCATTCTGTTGAGGAGTTGTAGGAATGATCTTCTCTATCTTGATCCGATTATTGGCACAATATTCTTTGAACCCTTGATCAATTTACTCTCTTTTCCCCTCCCCTTCCCCCCCATTATCAGATCACAAGCACTTCACCCTTAGGTTTGTCTCATTTTTAACCATGGCTCTCCACTTTTTAAAAGTATAAAAAACATCAGATTTATTTTTCTGAAAATAAACCCATACCTATCAGCTCGCGTCATCAATGAATGTCACTTAGTACTTGGAGCTTCCAAGGGATGACACAGGAATGGGTCCCCACACGTCTGTATGAACCAGCTCCAACTTCTTTGCCTTTGGTTCCCTTGATACTTTGAAAAAACTTACTCTTCTTTGTTTGCCAAAGATGCAACCTTCACACAAACTGTGATCAATCGACTTTAACTCTGGTAGTTTTCCCTTTGATTGAAGCTCCTTCATTCCTTTCATGCTCATATGCCCAAGTCTACAATGCCACAAACTCGAGGTAACACTAGCATCTATGACTGCAACTGCATCTCTGTAACTAGAAGTCATGTAAAAAGTTCCAGTTTTATTTCCACAAGCAACTACCATGGCTCCCGTAGTAACTTTCCATGCACCACTCAAAAAAGACACGTTGCCCTTCATCGTCAAGTTGCCCAACTGATATTAGATTGCGCATCAATTTTGGTACATGTCTTACTTTCTGGATTTTCCACACAAATCTGTTTGCCATCTTCAACCTAACATCACCCCTACAATATCCAAAGGTTCTCTATCTGCTAGGTATACATTTCCATGATTTCTAGCAACATAATTTTCTAAAATGTCACAGTGTGTAGTGGTATTGAATGACGCTTCTGAATCTAAAACCCAAGAGTCAATAGAACTATTAACAGATAAAAGTAACACATCTTCTACCTCTTCAGTTACAGCATTGGCGATGTCATTATCGCTGTTCTCCTCTCTCTTTGGTGCTTTGCAATTCCTCTGTATGTGGCCTTTATTGCTATAATTCCAACACTCTATTTTTTTTCCCAAACTCTATTTTTTTTCCCAAACCTGGACTTGCTTCTTCCGTTCCATGATTTTGATCTTCCTTTGCCTCGATTTGAATTTCTATCGTAGCCCATGCCTCTCATTTGAACATTCAAAGCATTCGATGTTATCTCACTCGAATCTCCTCAGCGAGAATTTTGTCTCTAACATCTGTGAGTTTTAATTTTGCACTATCTGTTGAATTATTAATTGCTGCTCTCATAGGGTCCCAACTATTTGGTAAGGAAGCCCTAAGAATTAGGGCACGAACTTCTTCATTAAAATCAATTTTTACAGATGACAGATGATTAATAATTGTACTAAAATCATTCATATGCTCCGTCACGGAAGCACCTTCTCTCATCTTAAGATTAAATAATTTCTTCATAAGATGTACCTTGTTATTTGTAGAAGGCTTCTCATACAGATCGGACAAGATCTTCATCAACCCTATTATGGTTGTCTCCTTCACCAAATTACTTGCTACGTTCTTGGTCAATGTCAATCGAATGACTCCTATGTAAGTTATGTTGTCAACTTATGATTCTAGTGGTGTAACACTAGTCATGTATGAACATTTCACTTTGAATATTGCACAATCATTTTGTTTAATTTTCAGTGTGACGACCTCGTGTTTAAAGTGACCACCTTCCTTATGTTGGTTATCTACAGTATCGGGTGAGCACCTCTGAGTCAGAGTGATCACCTCAAATCTGATAGTTTTATTTGAGTTACACATATTAAGCTTCTAGAATACATGAGCTATTTTATTCTTTTTTATGATATTTGTGTGGTCCTTTACACCCGTCAAATTTATATTCAATGTGCTAGAAAGTTGTTATTCTCTTTGATAGGTGGCATCTTGATATTGGATTTAACTTTTATAAAGGAAAATTCAATAAAGGGTTGCTTGCCATATGTCCATGCATTGGCCGACTGTCTTCCTATATAAACTCTTCTCCATTGCACTTTTTCTCAAGCCTGATATTTCTCTGAATAGTACACTAAAAATTCTTTGAATTTTTCCTTTGCTTTTGTCAGGTTTCTACGCTTAGGAAAAGCTTAAAAATACCTCTTTCAAGTACCTAAAATAGGTCCTTGCTCTCTACGGTTTTGTTCATTGCTGATGAGTGAAGCTTGTTGAGCTTCTTCAATTGAAGTGAGTCTTTGTTTTTCTACCTTGAGAGGAGCTCAAGGCTGACCAAGTTGTTTGGGTGTTTTTGTAGCTAGCTATGGTTGTACATTGTTTAACCAAAGGGTAGAGATTGAAGCGTTTGCAAAACAGGGGTGTTTTGGCAATTGAGGCTTAATCTCTAACTTAGTAATTAAACTATAAAGTAAACCTAGTGGATTAGCTTCATTTTGGACTTGGTCCCATGGATGTAGGCATTTTGCCGAACCATGTAAAAATCTTATGTGTTTTACTTTGGTTTATGTTTATTGCTTTATGTTTATGTTTAATGGACTCTTAAAATCAACGTAGCAACCATTTCCGCTTAAGTTTTAATTCACTTGGTAAATTTAAAACTTTCATCCTAATACTTGTCTATCAAGGAGTGCCCAATCTTCATTTGACATCTTTTTGGGTTTTGCTCCTAAGAGAGATAGATGTAATTTTTTGTCATACGGATGGTCTTCAACCTGCATTTTCCAGAATACGTAATCTATTCCATCAAACTTTTTGATCCCAAGTACATATGCTCCTTCTTCTCCAACCATTGCTTTCTTCCTCAAACCTTGCTATGATACTAGTTGTTGGGGGGATTTAATTAAATACTAGCAAATCCTAAATCCCTGAAAGTGAAAAATAGTGTGAACAAAGGACACAAAATAACCACACACACAAACACAAGATTTATAGTAGTTCAGTCTCTGTATGAGAGCTACATCCACTTTGCCGCTGTGAAATTTCACTATGAAGAAGAAGAAGAAAAAGGAAATTACAAGAATCTCTCACAAGCCTCACAAATTGGCTCACTCACTAAACCCTATGTGGTGGCTCTCATTCTCTAATTATGACTTCGTCTTCTATTCAATTTGTGATATCTAACTCTAAGACTTAACTCCTTTTTATAGGTAATACATGAGATATTATTCCCAATAGGACTCAAATCTCATATCCTAATAGGAATTTTATTTTAATTCCTAATACAATTATAATCATATTCCCAATTGTTTTCCTAAAAGAAAACAATTATACTTAAATACAAATTAGGAAATCCCATGTCCTAATCTAACTCTAATTTGAATTGAATTTGGCTTCACAATTCCAATAGTTTGGCCTTTTAATTGAAACCCTCTTGAACTGTTTGAAGGTACATATGCAAGCTTTTTCTTTTTGTATATTCAATATATCTATAAATTGATTGTCAAATTTGTACGTACAAACTAATTGTCAGAAAACAAGACAATGATTATGGACCTCACCATGGGAAAATCAAATACGATAACTTTACAATGACCAGAGAACAAAGTGGGAAATAAAGATAGGAAAATGTATTTTACGCTTTATTTTCATGATGACATTTTACGTATATAATTTATCAGAAATTATTTTTTTGTTTTCTTTGGAAACTACTTACATATATATCTATGGAAAAAGTTGGTAAAAAGCTAATTTTATTTTTGTCTCTAATTATTGAAAGCACATATATATATATTTTTCTTACTTATCTATTAGTTGTTTCTTTTTTGGTAGTCCTGAGTTATGAATATATAAAACTGAATATGTTAAAAGTTGCAAGGGTAGCAATTAAAGCATATGTCAGGTGGCCTTTGGTGAACCTGGATAGTAAGTTGGCACAAAACATGCACCAAACCAAGCTAATTTAAATCCTGAAGCTATCCTTTCAAATTCTTCAGAACTTCATCGTTTCATGGTATCAAGTTACAACACATAGCAGTAATTCTATATAGCTAAGATGTAACACGTAACAGTAATTCTTTGATAGTTCAGTGGGTAGATTCATGTTAATTTAGGTGATCCAAGCCACTTAAAGATGAGCTAATTTAAGCCGCCCACGATTTTGGGAAAGTATTAAATAATACTCTCAAAAAAGTCAATTGAAGTAAACTAAAGCAATCGTAATTTAGTAACTTGACTAGAGTAAATGTCCATTGGCCTAATTGAATATGCTTTATGGTCATTTAAAAAAATAATTCTTTCTCTCTATTTTCCCTCTCTTTTAAAATCATATTTTATATTAATATATATCAATACCTTATTATATGTTATTCAACCTAATTCTAATTGAAAATTCTCTCTATTCTTATGAATAAGTTTAGTTTTAAATCAATCACTTTTCTTCAAACATAAATATTTGTCAGAATCACAATCCATGAAAACAAATTTTTTTTTTCTCATCAAGATTGATCATACGTTTTTTTATATACTTTTCAGCCCTCATGAAGAAAATTTTAGGGTGTGTTTGTTTTATTATTTTGGGTAAGATTTTTGAAAAAGTTGAGTAAAGTGGTTATTACGAGGAATGATTTAAAAATTAACAAAACACCCCCTAGGTTTGTTAATTCGGCCAATATTTTAAAACCCAACCCGGGCCTTGACCCGGTCAAGGGCCCGTGTCCCAAGTTAACTGGTCCAACCGATTTAACTGGCGGGTCAAACCGGTGACATCAACCTGACATAATAAAAAGAATTTGAATTCTAAAAATTAATGGGCTTAAAATCAATTTAGAAAAAAAATTAATTTATATATATATATAAAGTTGAATACCTATATGGGTTGATCGCCATGTGTCACATTTTGAAAGCTCTAGAATTACTCCATTTTGACACGTTGGATTGACAAGCTAATCAAATTGCTCTATCTTGACACGTTGGGTTGATATTTATTGCTCCATTTATAATTATTAATGAATTAAAAAAATTGGATCTATATTAGTAATTAATAATAATAATAATAATAATACAAGTGCATTGCATTGACATTCCAAAGATGTACATTAATAACAAGTATACAGGTGTATTGGATTGCTATTACTAATTGTGATTTAATGACATCTGTCTAGGATTGCTATCTACAATTATATAGGTGCATTGTATTGACATTGGAAAACTTTCTTCGTATTCAATTCGTATTTAATTGTGTTAGTATTCGAAAGGTCTAAATAAGGGGTTATAAAAGGGCGCATGTTCAGTTGTGTATCATCGTAATTTGTTAGTTGGTGTCAACAATACGTTTGGTCTTTTGTTAATTGTTAATATGTCTGTTCTTCATGTTTTTTTTAATTGATGATTTTTTATTTATTTATGTTTTTGTTATTGTTTACAGGTCAAAAATTCATGAATTGGCATGGATAAAAGCAGGATGTCTGATTGACACTATCAGATGAGTTGTTATTTTAATTTGTTCTTCTGAACTGTAAGTATATATTCTAACTATTTTAATGCGAAACTGTAAGTATATCTCCTAACTATTTTAACGGTTATTGTTTGATTGAATGATTGTTTTTGTTTAGTCAATTTATTTGAATGATTAATTGTTTTAGTCCTTCCGAATGGTAAACTACAAGAATTTAGGCTTCTCACAACAAAATAATTTGTCACTATAAATATCAAAACTGTGACCATTTCTCTAATGTGAGGAATTATATTGGTTACCAGGTTGGTCACATTAAGCTCGTACTCTTAAGTGTATGGTGACGAAAGAGCGTTTAATCACGATAGCCTAATTATTATTGTGACAATAATAATTTGTCACTTTAAACTAGTTTATTGTGATAAATTATTTGTAACAATAGAAAGCAATTTTTATCACTACAAGTAATATTTTGTCACAAATGATTTACATTTAAAGACCAAATGATAAGTTTTATGTTGAAAAAATCATATATTATGACAAAATTGATTTTGTCAAAATTGTGAATGGTGACTAAATTATTTGGTCATAATTTAATAGTGACAGAAATTTATTTGTCATTGACTTTATTGTGACAACGTTTATTTCGTCACATGTTTGTTTATATGACAATATTATTTGTCAAAAATTGTATAGTGACAGAAATAATTTTGTAAAAAATTTAATAGCATGACAAATAATTTTTGATACAAATATGTTTACATGACATATTTTTTATTGTCAAAATAATATAAGTGTGACAAATATTTTTTGGCATCTCAATAATGATAAAAATATTCATGCCTGTGCTTCTAAAATATGACGAATCTTTTTCGTGAAAAGAATATTCAAGTGAAAAAAAAAAAATTATGGGGAAATTAAAATGGTGATAAATTATATTTATCAAATTTTGTTAATAGCGACATAAATATTTTTGTCAAAAACATGAAAAGTGTAGTGACAAAAATTTAAGTCATTAAATTTTGAGACCTTATATAATTTTTTTGTTAATATTAAAAGTGACAAAAATATCTTGTCAACAATTTAAAAGAGTAACAAAAGTTATTTTATATCAATTTGATCTAACAATTTTATATATACATTTCACATTTAATAAATAAAATTATAAATAATTACCTTTTTTTTTCCCACAATGGAACGTACAGCTATTATCATTATCAAAACTATGAATCCATATATCACTTTTAACTTAAGATGAAATTATATCAAGGAAAAATTTATTAAAATATATAAAGTCAACAACATTATAATTTTAATACGTTTAACACATAAAAGCTAAAGATAGTCTACTACAGCTATTTTATTGATATAAATATGAAAGCATCCATGTGTTGATGGTCCCTTCTTGATCATTTTTTCATTCTGCAAAAAAAAAAAATGTCATAGGTATATATATAGAGAGAGAAGGAGAAAAAAAATAACAATAACCTCTTCATAATATTACATTAATTACTCAAAAGGCTTTTAATTAAAACATAATTTTCTTTATTATGTTTATTATATCAAAAAGTACATGAAGAAGAAAACTAAAAAAATTATTTAAATCTATTAATTAAGTAATGATTTTACCTTCGGGGGAAATAGAAACATCTCGTCCACTTCTTTGTTGACTTATCAATTCATCAACCTTTGACATGAGATTTTCATGAGATTCTTGTAAAGCATTGATTATCGCCTGTTGATTTTGTATTTGCTCATGTTGATCTTGTATTTGCTCCTTCAATTGACCATTTCGTTGTTCGAATTCGATTTTTTCAGCATGTAAAAGAGCCTCTAATTTTGAACTTCTATTTTGGTTTACCCTCAAAACTTTCTCTAAAATTCCACGTCCAGTCATATCAATACCCTCCTCTATCGCTTGTGAATGAATTACTTTCATTTGCTCCTACTAAACCAAAAGAAAAAAAAAAAAAAAAGAAGATAATAATAATCATTTATAACTACTCTATAATTATTGAAGAGAGCCTAAAAATAATCTATTAAAAAAAAAAAAAATTGTTAATTCTGAAATTACTTACATAATTTTCTTGGGCTTGTGGGTGGATCCATGTGTCATCATTCTTTCGATGTGTTTCATAGTAAACCTTCGTTTCAATAGATTTCTCATCCCTTTCTTCTACATGTTTTTCCAAATTTTCATCCACAGATCTCTCTATATTTTCCTATATTTAAAATTGACATTTAAATTATAATGATTGAAATTCAATATAAAATTCAATATGATAATAAATATATTATATAGATATATACTTAAATATCCCCAATCAGAGAGAAACGACATTGCTAATCGGAGAATAAAATCAAGAGAGATTGAAGATGAAGTGAAAAAAGACGATTAAAAAAAAAAAGAAGCAATATTTGCATTAAGAGAAATGATAAAAGTGGAGCAAAGAGGGACTTACAGAGAAGTTTCATTGAGAAGGATGAAGCAAGATTTGGGGGCGTTTCTAGTAAAAGCAAAAAAGAATAGTTGGTTCTCAAATTTATAAGTTCTATAAAGACAGGAGAGAGAGAGACAAAGAAAAAGGTAAGTTGAGAGTTTTGATGGGACAATGGTAAAATAAAAAAAAAATAAAAAAATAAAAAAAAACAAAAGAAGATGAAGGGTAGTAAAGAGGTCATTAGGAAATATGCTTAAAAATAGAATTCAATTTTTAATTGTATATATATAATTGACTTAGGAAAGATATTTAAAATAGGAAGGATACTTAATTATTGTTTAGAATTTTAATTGTATATTTACAGTTGAATTAAAATAGAAAAGATGTTTAAAATAGGAAAAATATTTAAAAATAGTTTAAAGCTTTAATTTTTATATATGCAGGAGGGAATTAAAAAACAAAATTGCCACCTCCTTATAAATTGCCTCCAAAATTTTTACTTTCTAATTCTACTCAAACCATATTTGTCTTCTTCTTCTTTATACCCTTTTTATTTCTATTTTCATTACACCCCTGCTTCTTTCTTAATACTACGATAATGCCATCATTATCCAAAACAAATTCATTTATTACACTGAAAAGAGATGAGTATTGATATTTTTTTATATAAAGTTTCCATTGTCCACCTATAACAACTGTTACCATGTATACACTTTAATTTAATTTTTTTAATAAAAACGAGGTAAGACATTTTACACATACAAAAATATACTTGAAATATTCATTTTTCTTGTTATCATTTTTGGAAATAATTTAAATCTTTATGATATTACGTTTTATAACTTATACTAAAATTATTATATCAAGTAATAACTATAATGTCTTCTGATGTAACATCAACTCATTTAAAAAAAAAAAAAAAAAGTAGAAAATATAATATTATACCTTCTATTTTAATAGATTGTCTTGATCGTATATCTTAATAATATATGTTGAAATTAATGAAAATTTTTTTGGTAACACTAATGAGAACTATGTTTATTTGTTATAGTAAATTAAATACTTTGATGTAATCAAAAATCTTTATAAAAAGTATAATATATGTTAAAATTAATGACAATTTTTTTGATAACATTAATTGATATATACATTTAGGAGGTGAGGTGGGGACCGCCGCTCGACCCCCGAATGAGTCGTTGTATGCAAACAATCCGTCAAGGCTAAGAAAAATATACACCATATCTAACACAAATTATATTATTCGGCTCTTCATAATTTTTATANATGTTTATTTGTTATAGTAAATTAAATACTTTGATGTAATCAAAAATCTTTATAAAAAGTATAATATATGTTAAAATTAATGACAATTTTTTTGATAACATTAATTGATATATACATTTAGGAGGTGAGGTGGGGACCGCCGCTCGACCCCCGAATGAGTCGTTGTATGCAAACAATCCGTCAAGGCTAAGAAAAATATACACCATATCTAACACAAATTATATTATTCGGCTCTTCATAATTTTTATAGATTTTTACATGGTCCCCTCAAAGTAAAAGAAAATATAATTCTCTTGATTAAAATATAAAATTTTCATTGACTTAATCAAACTCATGATTAAATTATTTGAATAAGTAAATATGAATTAATAAAATTAGATGAGCTTGTTATTCATTTTTTAATAATAACTACTTAGTGTTGGGCTAAGAACAAAATTCAATGCATATATAGCAAATAAAATAATTTTATTTTGTTACGATTGTATATTCTCTTTTCACGTTTGTATTATAGATTTTTTTTTTTCCACTTAGTTTATATGTGCTTATTGTATTGGTTTGATTTAACAACACAAACTTTTCAATTAAGCTTTTTTTCAGATTTTTATATCTGTTTAATTACTCAATTACTTATACTTATAAAAAAACAAAATTGTCTATCTTTAATATATAAAATATATATTATTATTTCTCATAACAATAACTATTATAATTGATTTTTTTTGTTATAATTTCAAGCTAATATATATTCATCATTTACATGTATATATATTCTCACTCGCCCCATAAAATTAGAAGTTTAAATCAATTATTCAATTGAAGTCCTAATTGCAATAAATTAGAAATAGCACATTAAATAAAGTAGAGTATTAACTAAACCACATATTAAACACTCACCCCAAGGGTAGCTTGAATTACATAATTTACCTCAATATTCTAATTTCATATGATCATATACTATATATATTTTAGTACATGACAAACTAAAAGAATGAAAGTGTTCCAAAGAGGACGAGACAACCGTCTGTATGGTCAAATACTAGTGTAGGGTTTTTTCTGATATTAATTAATTTAGTCAAGTTTTATTAGTCTAGAGTTATTATTATAAGTTGGAGTAGTATTAGGATTAAGTATTGCTAGGTATGGTTAGGAATATTACTCATTATATTATACCATTAAAATCATTTTAGGATTATGAATTGAGATAAGATGTAAGTCTATATAACAAGCCTAAACCATGGATTATCATTGTATTTTTATTGGATTATGATATATTCTAATTTAAAGTGGGTTTTTTTCTTTCTTTTTCCAAATTAAGAGTAAATAACATGCAAAGATCATTGGTGGAGCTGCTAAATATTAATGAAACGGATTAAAAAAAAGTAAAAAAAGGACCAAAGGTTTAAAAACCATTTTAAAAAAAAATGAGGACCGTAAGATTCGAACCAATCTTCTCTCAAGTCATCCCCTTAACCACCCGGGCAAACTTGCTCATTTGTTACATTTCCTTATTAATTATATATATTTAGTTTGTTTATATCTATCTAGAAAGACAAACTCAGCTAAAGTGTGAGAGAAACAATGGCGTTTTAGAGTTTGTTTGTCCCCTCTCCCAGCTTATTTTCCTTCTTGCCTTTCGTTTGCCACCTTGCTCCCAATTCATTTTTTCTTCATAGTGGAGAATCTTTATTTTTCTTCTTTCAGATTTGGTTTTCCCAATTCAAATTTACAAAGAAAAGAAGAGACCAAAGGCAGCTCACTTCACCCAATTCAATTTTTCCCTTTTTCGTCCAATTCAAATTTTCATGATATATAGAAAAGAAGAGACTCGATTTTAACATTTATAAATGATATATATATATATATATTTGTAATGATAAATAATTCTTTTGTGACAAATTAGTTTGTAATTATAGCATGTATTACTAAATACAATGACTAAAGTTTTTGATGACAAATATGGCTTGCCACGATAAACAATTTATCTCGGCGCTTAAATTTTGACTCAAACATTTTGTCATTAATACCTCCATTTCAGCATATATTATGACAATTTATTTTTGTAACAATAAATAAATTCTTTAGTGACAAAATAATTTGTAGTTATAGCATGTATAATTAAATATAGTGACTAAAATGTTTTATGACAAAATATGTTTGTCACAATAGACAATTTACCTAGGTGCCAAAATTTGGCGCCAAAAATTTATGATGAAATATTATGATAAAATTGTTTTTCTTCAATATATTTCTTATGGATTTCTTTATTGTGATAAAATATTATGACAATATTTTTTTTAGTCACTATATATTCCCTTTATCATACTTAATGTGATTTTTTTTTTTTATTTTGTCATAATATCTATATTACTTGTGACGAAATAGCTTTTGTTAAAATCAATTTTGTCACAATATAATATATTTCTTGTATTCCTTGCTAATTTTATATGAAGATTAATTAACTTTTGTTGTTTCTGTTTTTAGGTACCAGTTTTTATATGAATGGATAATTGTTCCTTACCAATGTTAACATGAAGAACGATTACATTTTGTTATGTTTGTTTCCAAGGAAATGAGGATTTATGTTTATTATTTCTTTAGTAGAGTCATTGATTCGGTTTGTCTCTTCTGCTGATTGGTTGGCATAAAATGTGAATTGGTTGATTTTGTTGATTTCGTTTTCAGGTTACAAGGAAAAAGGTTGACGTGTTCATACAATGGTCATCGTGTTTTGTACCAAGTTGTGCTTATTAAGTCTTCGGTAAGGTTAATGATTTGGTATGTTTGTGGTTGCTATTAATCAGCATGAATTATATGTTCATTGATGTTTGCTAATTTTATTTTTAGCTTATAGTTTCGGCTGAACAATGAGTATTTGTTGTTAGTATGTTCATATGAGGGGCAATTAGTTTTTCTCTGTATTGTTGACACCGAGTAACATTAAACGTTCATGGTTTGTATTTTGTCTAAAGATGAAGCAATATTTTTTTTACCATACTATCTATTTGTTCCAGCTGATATGTAAGTATTTGTTTTGGGACTGAGCTACATGAAACATTTATGGATTGTTTTATGTTAACAAGGCTCGTATGAGTATTGTTTTTGCTAATTCTGTTTTCAGGTGACACGATCGGCCCTCAACTATCATAATTATGGACAATGGTTAGGCAATGGATTCCATGCAATTTATTAGACAATTTTTTAAAGATGCCAAACTATAATATTAATAAAAATTAAGTGGCTTAATGTCTCTTTAAGTTGGTATCAAACAAGCTGTCTAATACTTGGTCTGACTATAAAAAATAATCTGGGACTGACTAATATAGGAACATATGGAATTGTTAGGTTCGATCATTATTGTACTATGGAATTTTGATATATTAAGGTATCCAAATTTTGGTTATCCTTAAATCATGGATTAGTATTCAAATTCATGGTTTAGCAGTGTTCCTAGAAAAGTTATAACAAGTTATAAATGCAATTAATTACATCCTGATTATGGTTTGGCAATGGAATGTGGACCTCGATGATACCTTGATCTATCGAAATTCCAAGCATTCTTAAATGATGGATAAATGATGGATTGGTATTTGCCCTATTACCATTCTATAGCCAAATTGATGGTTTAATAGTGAAGTTATCGACCACAGCAGGCTTTGAACAATCATAATTATGGACAATAGTTAGGCAACGAATTCCATACAATTCGTTAGACAATTTTTTAAAGATGCCAAACTATAATATTAATAAAAAATGAAGTGGCTTAGATTCTATTTGAGTTTATATCAGCCAAGCTACTAAACTATCATATTAATAAAAAAATTGAAGTGGTTCAATGTCTCTTTCAGTTGAAAATTTCAGTATCAATCTATAAATGATAAAGTTTATGATTTGCATTGTAATAAACCATTTGTTGTGCTGTACTTGATTCAATATATCAAAGGTGTGGTTTCTAAATCATGATATTTTATGTGGATAAATTGTAATAAACAAACTGTCAAACTAATCATGCACCCCGATGGTTTAATATACTTACTTTTTCATTGATATGTTTGGTATTTTGATGATGTTTGGTATTCTGATATTTAATGTTGTTCTTAATGGTGTTAGTCTCTTGATTTCCTATTTTGTAGCTTTACAATTGCTCCTTGTTGATGCGTTGGATTTGTACTATTAATAATTATATAAGTGCATTAAGTTGACGCTGCAAATATTTATAGATATATATTTATCTAAAATTGATTGGTGCATTGTACTGTTATGTAATACTTTCAATGTGATATTACTATTAATGGTCAGGATATCAAAATTTTGGTTTAATTATGGGTTAATGTCCTTCCTTTTTGATTGATGTGTTCAGTATTATGATGATGTTTGGTATTCTTATATTTAAAGTCATTCTTAATGTAGTGTTTTTGTTAAAGTGTTGATGAAATAAATGGTACTGTTTATCTCACATAATAGTATAAGTTTGTATCAAATGCAACTTAAATAAGAATTACAACTATCCACATAAAAAAATAAAAAAATCCCAGTCGTTATTTAATTTTGTTACTATTGTTATGTTGTTTATTAAGTGTTATTGAAGTTGATGCAATTTTGATGATAGATATTTATCTAAAAGAGATCGATACATTAGATTTGCTATGTATTATTGTTAATGTGAAATTAATGTGATGTGTGAGAAGTATTTATTTGAATGTGAAAGGTTTTATACATAATTCTTGAAATTAATGTGTTTGTTATATATATGTAGTTGTTTATGTTGTCGTACACGATTAAGAGAAATAAGTACCTTCATGACTAGATCATTGTTCCCAAAAAAAAAAAAAAAAAAAAAAATTGTTGGCATAGTTCAGATGTAGTTCTTGTTATAGGTAATGTGATACCTTCAATTGTTTTTATCTTTCTATTGTAATGCTGCATATGTTGCATTATGAATTCGTCTATAAAAGCTATTAATTTGCGTATAATAATATTGTAGAATTGTAATAAAGAAATTGACGAACAATATTGTAGTGACAATTGTAAATAGTAAGTTCTTCTTGGAGTTTAAAATTTCAGTACCGAACAAGAAATTCCGCATATTGTTAAATTGTGATAAGAAATATTTGTAGTATGAATTAGATTATAAAATTGAAACATTTTTTTATTTATTTATAATTGTGATACACCAACATTTGCTTTAGTTGTAAAATCTCTGTTGGGAATCGTTATTGGTTTTACTGAATTGTATTAAGGATGAATTTCTTTTTGCGGGCAAGTCATAACAATGTCTACTAATTTTCTTAAAGATATTGTTGAATCTAGAGATGATTGGATAGTGATTTTTAGAGTATCTAGATTGTGGGAATGTAGGGATTTTAGAATGGGTGACGAACTTATGAGCCTTGACATGATTTTGATTGATCAACCGGTATAAAATATAGTCTGAAAATAATGTTAAGACTTTTATCTTCGATTTATACAGGTTTATTTAAATTTGTTATTTTCATTGGTTTTTTAGAATCAAGTTATTCATGCCTTAATACCAAAGAATAGGATTGCAAAGTTTAAAAATCAGCTTCATGAAGGGTTGATATATTTGATCAAACATATAAAAGTAATACCAACTGCTCCCTCTTACAGACTCATTGACGGTATATACCGTAAACAATTTCTCATGATCATGACTGTACAAGAAATAAAAGAACCGAGAATTGTTATCCCAAGATACAAATTTGAATTTGCTGGTCTTCATGATCTTCAGAATAGAACAAATGATAAAAGGTTATTATTAGGTATAGTTAATTTGACCATTTGTATTTTAAATGCATGAGAAATATCTTTGTACATCAAATATGATAAATTATATGCATATATCATTGGAGTATTGAATGCAGAAGGAGAAATTGAAGAGATCAAATCAACAAAGACTAAAAAAAGAGACATCAGATTGTAGATGGCAGAGTAAGTTCTTTTGTTAATATTTTTATGTTTTTCTTCCACTTTAGATAATTTACACTAATCTTAATTTTAGAGAAGCAATTGACATTAGGGAAAATTTCTGAAGAAATAGGCGAAGATTTGTAATCAGGAAGTACCAACCCAATTGTCATAATAGTTACTTCAAGGAATGTTAAAGATTTCCAAGGTAATAAAAATATTTTATATGAAATTAATATATTTTCGATAACTAACTTATGTTTTTTTCCATACAGGAAGATTATATCTGAATACAACTTTGGCATCTAGAATTTATATAAATATAAATATTAGGGAGGTGCATTCTTTACAGAAAGGGTATGTGTATGACAGACAATTTTTTAAGGTAATTTCACGGATAGAATCATATATAATACTTTATCCACTCTTTGCTATTTCAGAATGGGAATTCTGCCAGTAATTCAATGATAGAAAAAGATTATGAATCAAGTTCCGATTGAGAAGGAAATGTTTGAGAATAGAATCACTGAAACATGTTACCAATCTCGTGTGGCATGATGTTGATGAGGTATAGTATTCACTAAAACGTTAAACTGATTATTATAACATAGTTTGCGAACACAAATTACAATAGTATAGGTGATGGAGTATACAATTAAGGCCAACATAATCAAAGTTGATAATATATATGGTTGGTGTTACAATTCCTGCACCTATTGCAAGAAGAAAATTCCCAGTATTAATACCTATTTATATTGTGACAAATGCAATAAGGAATCAAAATCTCCTCAGATGAGGTATATCATTGTTTATTTTTACTATTTATAATTATGTATTGTCAATGCAATAGCAAGTACATTCAATTTCAGGCATTTATTTGTAACAATGTTTAGTTAATGTTATAATAGGTAAGAGGTGGAACTGAGAGTGTCAGATGGAACTGTCGAAGCAACTTTTATATTGTTTGATACATTGACCTAGAGATTGCTTGGGTTATCATGTTCTCAACTGTTGAACAAACAAGGCAATGATTAGAAGAATATCCCAAAGCTTTAAGTGAGTTGTCTCGACAAATGTTCGTTTTCAAAATTGAGTTGAGAATTATGGATCTGAAGGAAGGATACGAATCTTATGCTGTCACAAATTTTTTTCTTATTGATGAGAATCTTGAGGATGAATATAAGTTGCGAGAATTGCAAAAGGTTAGTATAATTTTTAATCTTAAACAGTTAATTTTCATAATATTGAAGTGATATCAATGTTTTGTAAAAAACAATAGGCAAATAATGGAGAATATGGATCACAATCCTCGATGTCAGACGCAACTAAATACGAAATACTGACACCAAAAATCAAAGATGTGTCCGGAAAAATGGTGGAAAGAGTAGAAGCTGATGATGCTGAAAACATGATAGACAATTCTTGTACAGACATGTTAGACACATCAAAAGAGAAGGAACAAGGAAATGAGCAGAAAGAAAGTGACAATGAGAATGTTAAAAGCAGCAATAGGGGTTACAAAAGCAACCCAAAAAAAAGGTTGAGGTCTTGATAAAGTGATCATGTCACATTTGATAGATTAAGTATATAATGTAATTGGGACTTCATTTGTGAAAATGCTTTGTTTTGGTTGATGGATGCCAACATAAATAAATATAACATTAAACCACAATCCATGTACATTCATGGATTTCAATAAAACAGTGAACAAAATATTTCACGTAAAAAAATAAAATATATTGCACCTTTCACTCAGGAATAACAAAATTGAACCTTTGACTCTACGAACAATCAAGTTGTATGGTTGGAATATGAAATATGATGAAATTATATAACGCATAACAACAAAAGAAATACAAAAATGTCATTAATAATCAGGTATAATTCTAGATTCGACATATTGTTTACTACAATTAGTATAGAACGTTATGGTTTAGTTTTGATATTTTGAGTCGAAGTAGACAGTGAATTACTTCGTAGATGTTACTGTGAAAGAATTAAATACATGTTGTCTCCTAAAATTCATGTGAGTATTTATCTGCGTATTTATAAATACGATTAATCTTATGTCAATATTTATTTATGGGATCAGATTTGTTTGAATTATAGTTTATTGATAGTAATAAATTATTCAGGAAATACAATTTTTTAAGATAAATTATCACAACATTAATAGTTCGATATACTTTTATATCTAAAAGTCTTTATTTTAAAATAATAATAATAATAATAATAATAATGAAACTATGAAATTTCTAATCAATTATAGTTTCAAATTATTAAATTTTTTTGTTATTGTTCTAAATGAATAAAATAAGCATAACAAATGTTTATGGTTGGTCCGGCAATAGGACCATTCTCCATTTAATTTTAGTAAATTTTTTGTTAATGTTATAACATGAAAAATGTAGATGTGAGTAAACTATGAAATTTCTAATCAATTATAGTTTTCAAATTATTAAATTTTTTGTTACTGTTTTAAATGAAAAAAATTAGTATAACATATGTTTATGGTTGGTCCGGCAATAGGACCATTCTCCATTTAACTTTAGTAAATTTTTCGTTAATGTTATAACAGGAAAAATGTAGATCTGAGTATGTCTGACGAAATTGCCAAAGTAACTTTTATGTTGTTTGATATAATAATCCATAAATTAATTGGATTATCATGTTCTAAATTATTAAACAAACAAATTTTTTGAATGAACTGTGTGAATAGATGTTTGTTTTGAGAATTAGTCTGAGGGTTATTAATTTTAAAGAAATATATGAATCCTATATGAGTAATGCTACATGTACAAAGAAATCTTACAAAGATTTATGTACAAAGTGATGTGGCACGAAATGAATGGAAGAGTGAATACAAAAAGTCAAACTCATCATATTTACTCTTCCATTCATTTCTTGCCACATCACTTTGTACAGAAATCTTTGTAAGATTTCTTTGTACATCTAGCATTATCGATCTTATATTGTGAAAAAAGTTTTAGTACACAATGTCAAACTTGAAAATTATTATAAGTTACAGAAATTACGGAAGGTCGGTATAAATTTTAAGTTTAAATAGTTGATCTTATAATATTCAAGTAATATTAAATATCATGCACAATTCACTACGAAATACTAACATCGAATATCAAAGACATGTTTGCAAATATAATATCAATTATGCAAGCGGATGATGCTGAAAATATAATTAGACCATTTTTATACAAACATATTAGGGGCATCACAACAAAGGAAAAGGGGAAATTTACAGCAAAAAAGTTACTACGAGCGTTTTTTAAGTTCACATAAAAACTATAAAAGCAATCCAAAAGAAACAACATTGAAATTTTCATAAAGTATTCATTTCATATTGAATAGATTAAATACATAAGCGTATTAGGTCTTCATTTGTGAATATTATTTCTCTTACTTGATGGGAGTCTACCTCTGCAACGAGGTTGTTGCTCATGCTCTGGTTGAGAGGATACATTGATTGTATCTTGAACTTCTATTGAACTTGCTGGCAAGACTGTGTTCTTCCGTTTGTTCATCAATTCCAGACATAATCTATTGTACTTCTTTGTCTGCAAGCAAACAAAATAAACACAAGTTTTCTGATCTTCTCAAGTGTTCAAATCATTTCACCAATTTCATAAATAAAATATAGTTTGTGGAAAGACATATTATTTTGCTATAAAAGTATTGTGAGATTATAAAAGTGATACAACAATGTATATGATTAACAATGTGTAGAAGTCATACTGCTTCAAGTTTTCTAGATGCATTTTATAGCTTCAAAGCCAACTGATGATTTTCTTCTGTTAAGGTTTCAACCTGAATTTGAATGAAAACAAAATCATTAAAATCATTAACAATACTTAAATAGATATAGTATTTGAAATCATCCAGAAAAGCGAATGGTATTCTACCGCAATCTCTATACCTTTTTTTGGCATTCGAAGTACAAATCTCTATATCTGGTTTGCTGATTTTTTATTAGGTGTATTAAATGGTCAACCTTTCCTTTCAAATTTTCAATTGTATTACTTGGTTAAACCTGTTTCATCTGCTGAGGTGATTCCAATTTGACATCTTGGTCGTTGTCAGTGAAAACCATTGATTCTATCAGATGCTAAACGTCATCATTGTGAGTATCCACAACTGTTCCTTGAAGTCTTGCAAAGCGCTTACTAGGACCTCTACCAATTTTCTTCCGTTTAGTTTTCAGAGATAGATTCTTTGCATTTTCTTTCACCTCAGTTTGTGATTCTACCATCTTTGATGATTGATTTGTCTTTTCCATTCTACCAAGATTACAAAATAAAGCAGATCAAATATGAAACTGAAATATATTAACAAGAAAAAAAAAGGGTAAAAACAAAAAAGCAAAACATTGTTGTCTCAAACATGTAAATTCTGAAACAATAAATTTCTCTCTAAAAGTAGTTGTAACAAATTTTTCGTTTCTTCCCTTTTTGTGACCCTTCAAGTATTAATTTCTTATGAACGGTAAACCTAGGTTTTCATTTTTAATAAAGCTTGATCCAAATTTTTTTACAAGTGTTATAATTGCATAGAAATAACTTCAATTCGTAGGAATGCCCATCAAATACAATTGTATACTATAACATTAAACAAATTTTGACGATAAATTACACAAACAAATAGATGAAACTGCTACCAAAAACAAAGAATAGTATTTAAAAGAGGGATGAGATATACAATAACTAAATCGGCAATGTAGAAGATGTCGACATGAAAGCTTCAAACCCTATGAAAGAAAATCTGCACCCGACAGAAGAGAAAGCCGAAACGATTACACTGACAGCGTGTTCAACAGACAATGGGCGTGAACACAGCTTAAAGAAATAGAAAATGTGTTAACTAAAGAAACAATAGATAAATGAATATATTAATGAAACATAAATCACTGTTAATCCGCCGACTGTAGAAAATCGGTTGGATTGATGTTTCTGAAATAGTAGGTGTACTTTTTAATAAAATAATATTTAATTTTTTAGGAATACCCTGAACAACATTATTGTTAAATATTGCAAAAATTAGGTCAAATAAATTTAATTTAAATAAGTCAACCGGCGAAACATAATTGGAATGAAAAACTAAAATATCATTACTAATTTAATAAACTATTTACCTGATTCCTATAAAACCATCAACCAAATTAAAATAACAATTTACTTTAATATACGGTTTCATATTAATTTTGGTAATGTTTATAAACATTATATCATTCATTGAACTATAACATTCTTACCATTGGTCTACTGAACAAATTGTTGTGCTAATATCAAGTTGTAATTGCTATATGAAACAATGGACTTTAACTAAATATATATTATTGTTTCTTTTGAAACTATCCAAACAATTTTTTTTTTTTTTAATCAATATACTTATTTATCACTATTTCCTTGTTGGTTTTCCAAATGTAACCATTTATTAAATCAATGAAACATTTCAAGTTAGTGCATATCACATTGGTTGAGTTTTTGATATTTTGGGGTTCTTCAACCGTTGCATTCATTTAATAGGACATGTCTATTTGTTTTCCATATGTTTGTTTTCTCTTCTTATTTAAGCTCTTCTTGAAACTGTATGTATATATAAGTATAAATCTCAACTTCTGTTCATATAAATTTTATATGTTTGTAGACTCCCTTTATCACTTTTACCTTTAATTGGTTCGATAATGGCTGGAGAAAAAGGAGACCTGAAACGGTTTTGAGCGACATCGACCACAATGTTACCGATATAAATACTGCAAAAACAAAAATAAAAAAAGGCATGCATTTGCTGGTCGAGGACATGAATTCTGTAATCGCTGTTGTTTTGGATCTGAATGCAAAGGATACTTTGCTTTTTGCAAATGAGGAGCAACTTGGAATGGGAGGGCGTCAAGAGAGAAGGTAATACAAATTTTGTGTATATAAAACTAAACAAAAAATATAATAAATTCTCTGTTATTTGTTGACTTATTTATTTAGAATTCAACTTTGTAAAGACTTCTTCCTACTATCATATTCATACAATATATTAATAAAAAGTACAAGTATACTTGTCAAATAGTTGGGCCCAAAAATTTTCTTTACTTAATATATACATTCTTGACATAGTACAATATCATTTGTACAAAAAAGACTCTCAAAGCAGTGGACAGTGTAGCCAAGTCTCCCCGCTTGCCGACGTCCATCCGACCACGTCCTTACCTATGTCCTGCAAAAACATAGAAAACAACGGGGTGAGCACAAAGATGCTCAGTAAGTAAATCCTCGACTCCACTATCCCCGTGTGTCACTCTGCAATTCTTTCCTTTACTCTTGTCACTTCCTCTTATTCAATCTCTCTTGTTTTTTCTCTGTTTCTAGTTTCACTGTTCTTTTCTTTCTTTCTATTTTTTTTTTCTTTCTCTCGATGCTCATCACCCATGAGGGATATCATGATAACATGAATCGATGAGATGCATATGCACTAATGCAAAGCAATGCATTTTCTCTCTTTTCTTTTCTTTTCTTTCTTTTCTTTTCTTATTATTTTCTCATGTTTTCTCATTCTTTCTCATTCTTATTCTTTCTTATTCTTTATCTTAGTCTTTGCCGATTGGTCTTGGTTGATGCATGGATTCGGAACCCTTGGCCATGTGAGTGTACTATCTCTCATGTATAACCCTCATCTGCATGTATTCTCACGGGCTATAAGAATTCTTTTTCTCATTCTCATTCCGCTCTCTCATGACGGAGACCGCTCTCTCACGGCGGTTTACATGCGGGTAATTCTACACTCACGGGTTCCCCATCGCACAACCTATTCTCTTTTCTCTTCTTTAGCACTTTTATTCATTTTATTCTCTAGTGCTAATTCTTTCTTTCTCTTTATTCTAAAAGAATTAGTTCTTTTCTTTATCTTTATTCTCTTTCTCATTACTCATATTTCTTTCTTTGATGATTACACATATAAACATATGCATATGGATGGCTCATGCCTAGAATCTTTTTTATATGCACTCATGAAATGCAAATATGCTATGTTGCATAAAGTAAGGTTCTCTACTTTTACTCATGTTTCTCTTAGGCATTTCATCAAACAATATGTGTGCATACATAAACTCTACTCTAACTATAATTCTACTTCTTTATGAACCATCCAAAATTGGAGTTCAACTCCTTTAAATCATTACACATCCTGCAAAGAAAACACACTTCAAATATTCCTCTCAACTTCTTCTATATCTATCCATACTTCTATCAAATTTTATCAACACAATCCACTCTTCTAATGGTGGAAATCTCTCCATAAATCAACATTGAACTCATTCATAACTCCATCAACTCATTTCAAACATTAAAAAGTCAAGTATTAATCATATACAAATCTCTATACATCATTCAATCATGCAAATCACAACTTAGGTGGATTTACTTACCTTATACTCAAGTAGAATCCACTTAAGCTCTCTACTCTTGATGGCTTGATACTTTCTCTTAAACCTTTAACACAAACTTAGTAAGGATCCTACTCTACACCAATAAAAATTCACATCTAGAGTAAGGATTCTTACCTTTAAGTGCTTAGGATCAACTTGTATCAACTTCTAGTCAAAAGCCCTCCAAAAATCCTTGGAAAATTTAATGAAAGCTTAAGAGAATTGAAGGATGGAAGAGGCGGTGGAAAAGAAAGAATGAAAGGGTTTCTAAAGCTAAACCCTTAATATCTCATATTTACTCCACTCTTCCCCATTTTACCCTTACTCTTTCTTAGGAATTCCAACTTTGCCCTTTAATTCTTTACAAATGTACCCCCATTTAAACTATTCTCCATGCAATTTCCTTGCATTTCACTCCCCACTTTTCCTGCTAATTAGGTGTAGAATGGTCGTTGTGCCCCAAAGGAAGAATTCTCTAGAAACTCATAAGAATTTTTCAGCCGAATCTTCGCCATGGTGAAGATGAATTCTTCGCCTCGGCAAAAAATTCTAGGGCCTACGTCGCCGCGGCGACGAGTCTTCTTCGCCGCGACAAAGTCTGCCTTTCATAAATTTCAACAAGACTTTACCAATTTCAGGGCATTCAAGCAATTTCAACACATACACACTTAATTAAGGGCACAAAACAACTTTAAGGGCAAAATGAGCAAATATGAGTTACGTACCTCAAGCGGGCGTTACAAACTTTATATTATTCTATTATTTTTATATATATACAGTTATAATGCAATTTGTAATTCTAGCATGTTTAATTCATTGTTTTGTTAAACCTGTTGGTGCGGCAATGGGTGACAGACAAAAGGAGTTCAAACAGATACTACCCAATGTTCGTAGCAACATAGAAAATCTAAATGGTACAAGAGAAAAATGCAACGATATGATTGATGCTTTATTTGAAATTGTGGACGATGTTAAGCTTATTGTTGCTGATCTTAATAAACGGGAGTATTCGATCAATCTCAAAAAAGAAGAATCAGAATGTTCTAATCAGATGACTACAGAACCTGGACCTACACCATTTGCTGAACCTTGATAAATGTATAAAGCAATGCACTCATGTATTTTGATATTAAAATATATTAAATAAATATTTGTTCTCATATAAATTGTGTTTTTTGTTTACTCTTTGAAATTATTTTGTATTGGCTAAACAATAGGTTCGCAATATGGCAATACCAGTATTTCAATATTTGCTGATACTATCCAAATTAATGTTCTTTAGAGTGTACCAGTCATTAAACAAGTATAGCAGTTACAATAGCTCCACACACAGTTTAGTAATAATATATCAGGGAATATTTTTACAAATACAAACATATGTAATATATAAACATTCACAATAAAAAATAATCAAAATTAGTCTGTACCAGTCTTATCAGATTCGATGCATTAGAAATGTGGAATATCATACAAAAGGCCAGTAGTAACAGGGTTTGTCTCTTCGTCTTGCAAAATCAAATTATCTTAGAAACTGAAATCTTCATCAAGAAATCTAGACTTAAATGCATCACAACAGACTTTTCGAGGGTTCAAGAACACGCGTGAGACAACATTAAAAGCTCTATCTGTTTCCTTTTCAACTGCAACAAGGGTAGATTTCAGCTTGCTGTTGCAGTCCAACAATTCTTTCCCCTTTCTTTCAAGAACATCATTTTCTAACTTTGCATTTGAACATAATTTTTCAATAACTGATAATTTCTTCTTATTAAACTCCAATTCATTCATAGCTTCTGCCATCCGTTTCTCTAAATCCATTATTTCTTGTGTGATTTTGGAACTGTGAATAAAAAATTTTTTTTTGTTTGTTTCCAAATTTGCTATGACCTTATCGGAGACCAACCATCACCTTTTGATTTCCAAATAAGCCATAAATCCCTGTCCCACAAACATGTCAACAACAACAACAATAATATAAAAAAATTTAACAAACTAAAAGTAAATGAAATTCATCAATTTTAAATCACAGAATTCACCTCTTCTGATGTAAGTTCTTCAAGATCTTTTTTAGACATTGTCTTTAACCTGTTGGGAGGAATTGAAACTTGAGCTTCCTCATCACACACTTTTTCATGCTTGCTTCTCCTGATTAGTGGTAGCTTTTCTATATCTTCATCTTTATTTTTTTATTTCAAATGTAGATGGTCCAGCATAAATAGGGCCCATAAATTTGGGCGTAGAAGTTGATATTGAAGCTTTTTCGATATCCACTATAACCAGGGAAAAAAAAGGCTACATGAGAAACAGTTAATAAATAAATGAAAAATGATCATATAAAAAATTGCAATACGTCTTTTAAATTGAAAAATCGAGTATTTCTCCAACATATCGAAAACATCAAATGTTTGTTGATTGCGAATAAAATTCTCCAATGTCTTGATGCCAGGTTCGTTCACGTCTATTTTACCGAAATTGTGGTAGGGTATTGTAGCTTTTGTCCATTCAGTGGATAATCCACCCCAACCTTTTTCGCAACCCAATAGAAAATATCTATCATTCCATCCTCGCACTTTATTGGATAATCCAGTTAACAATCCTCACTCCTTTCTACCCTTGATAAAATAAAATGGACTATTCGGCCTCTTTTTCAATGCATAGATGTAGTTAAAAATATAAAACATGGGTAGAATATCATGCATCTTACACAAAGCTTCAAAACCCCAAAACTATTTTCCAGGCATTAGGATGGAGCTGACTGGGTGTAACATTATAAGAAATCATAACTTCTTCAACAAATGAAGAGAAAGGAAGAGCAAGACCACACTAGAGAAAAATTCCAAAAAACGTGAAAAACCCAGGCTGGGGTTGCGAATTTATAAAAAATTTAAAACCATCGCATGACAACGAATCAAAATCGTTGGTGATATTGTAATGTTTTCAAAGTTGCAAAAGATCAACATAGGTAACTATGCTAGGAATTTCCATAACCGACATGGTCAAACAGAAAAATGAGATACAAATAAAACCCATTAGGAAATACTGAACTTACCCACAAATTGTTGGTTAATGCTAGTAAAAACAGAGTTTAATAGTGATGTAAGTCAATAAAAACAATCAATTTAGTCAATAAAGTAATGTAATTCAGTTTGTTGATACATACGAAAGCTTTTGAATTGCAACTTTGATTACAAAGTCAACGAAAAAAATGTTCGTAATCCCTAATTTGCTTTTAAAGACGATGAACATGTTAAACGACAACCTTTTTACCAAGCAGAAGATGTCCAATTCCAAATATAATTACACCTGATAAAAAACTTATTGTAGTCATTTAAAACATAAACAAAATATTTAATAATTTAACAACTATAATTAATTATGAACTTTATGGCTTCATTATTGTTTAAAAAAAATATAAAGATATATCGAACTATTAATTTCGTAATGATTTATTTTGTAAAATTTAATTTGCTCATTAATGTATTGCTTTTAATAAACTGCAAGTGAAATGAATCTGATCCTATAAATAAATGGTGAGGTATAATTCATGGCATTTATAAATACATATATAAATAGTTATGTGACTTTCAACGGACTGCTTTTGTTTTCTTAAATAATTTATGCATAATAATATTTATATGCTTCTTACTAGTGTAT
The DNA here is from genome assembly GCF_008641045.1 of Pistacia vera. Classification (NCBI taxonomy): domain Eukaryota; kingdom Viridiplantae; phylum Streptophyta; class Magnoliopsida; order Sapindales; family Anacardiaceae; genus Pistacia; species Pistacia vera. The sequence goes on along the minus strand of NW_022196599.1, from coordinate 686,603 downwards.
TTCTCTTACATCTTTATTTTATTGTTCGTTAATGTAGATATATACAGTTGGATGAAACGATTGCTTCTTATAGTTCAGTGTAGTTCCTATTAAAGGTAATGAATATATTTTTTCTATGGACTATTTTTGTACAATTGTTAAATTGAATATTGATTGTGATATCAAATTCAAATTACTGAAGTTTTTTAATACAAGTGAATTTGACGATCCTAATTTTTGAAAATATTTATATAAATTCTTGGACAACCAATAAAGGACAAATTGAAAACTTCATGGTTCATCAGAATTTTTCATCAGAATTGTAATCAATTAAGATTTCCATGAGATCAAAATTTAATTGATGAACCATTTATTTATATATAATGGGCCTGTAGAATTGTGATGAGTTAATTAGAATACCATAATATAAGTATAATTGAAATCGATGTAGATATCTTTTTGGTTATAATGTCAGAGTTGAACTTATTCTCAGTTTTCAAAAGAACAAATGGATGACATACTTTTGATAGACCATTGCCGAACTAACAATTTATTCACAGTTATAATAATAAATGTCTTCTTTGTTTGAAAATCTCTTTGTTGCCGAACCATTTTTAATTGTAGTAAATCATTTGTTATCAATTTTTGCATACAATTATAATAATCTGGACTCGGCAAAGGTCCAAAAAAGAATGCAACTAATAGAATATATTTTTTGTTTTGGTCAGGTACAAGATTGTAAGATGGTTCTTACGGATCAAGATGCAGTAGCTATATAGTCCTATATTCAGGAATTATATTTGCAAATATGATTTTGGAAAAATAAGTATCGTTGATTTGAGAACAAAACTATGCAAGGAGAATAGAAAATTGAGAATGTTTATATGGAACAAAAAAAAGACCTAAATTTCCAAAGCCAATTAGAAAGTCAATCTCCAAAAGGAAAAAAATGTATTTAATATTAGAACTTCATATAATTATTATCTAGAGAGTAAACGAGTTCAGTGTATATCTTTGTTGTTCTAGTTATTTGTCAACTATAAATTGGTGTTTTGATGTATGAACTTCAGAGCAAAATGATCCATAATAAAGTTCCAAACAAAAGTAACTAGCTTATTTATTTTGGTTTAGTCATACAATTATTTTGTATATTACATGGTTATCAATACTTTTTTGATATATATGAAATAATTGTTGAGCGAATTAATTACTGCTTTCTTTAATCATATAATTTGTTGTGTAATATAGTCTCAATCATATTATTGTTATTTTGAATTCCAGGTGAAACATCTTAAAAGCAAAAACAATGTGTATCGAAGACAAAGAAAGATCCAATAATTTCTTTAAATACTTCTATAAATATAAATGAGATATTTAATTATAGTTTTTTCTTTTGGTTAAGCTTTTCTATATTATGATTTGTTGCATGGTATAGCATTAATTCTATTATTATTATTTTGAAATCTAGATGAAAGATCTAAAATGCAGAAACAATGTGTATCAAACACAAAGAAGGGTTCAACAAGTTCTTCCAATGCTTCTATATATGTAAATGAGATACATGAGGAAAATAGAACAAAGAGAATTTCTAAATTAAAAAGGAAGAGAGGTAAAAAATATCATATTAGTGGTTACCTATGTTTTTTAGATTATAATAAGTTAAATTGGCTGACTAAAACTATGTTTTTCAGGTGCTTCTCCATGTGCAAAACTTGATTCTAGTATTCTAATTATTAATGCAGAACAATACAATTGTGAGTTTTGAATCTGACAACATACATTTAAACATTCAGTTTGTTATATTTTAAAAACATAATGTTATTTCATTGCATTGTAAAAATAAAGGTGTGGAACTTTGTCGAACCATTTTTAACATTGCAAGTGTTATTGAATATTGTGATGTTTTTTTTTTATTATTTCATTCCCAGGTCAGACATTGAAAAAATAAAAGAAATCTTTGTCAAAGACAAATAGAGGTTCAAAATCTCGCTCAATAGAAAGAGGTAACAAATGTCATATTGTTAGTTAGATATATTTAAATGTTAACTCAAATATTAGAGTTACTCGGAAAAAAAATGTCATTGTGAGTTTCCAAATTAACAGAACACATCTAAGTATTAACTTTATTACTTTCTAAAAATATCACGTTATTTCTTTGCACAATGGAAAAAGAGTCCTGGAACTTTGGTGAACCATCCCACAAGTGCATTAATTGTGGTTCAGTCATGTGGTACGAAGAGCGAACTGTTAAGAACCAAGAGCCAACCATCCCTTTGTTTTCATTATGTTGTATGATGGCAAAGTGCAGTTACTGTTATTGAAAGAATCGGCAGAACCATTAAAAGGTTTATTGGATGTGGGCAATGGTAACAAGGGGATTGGTTTCAGAAGCAAAATAAGAATATACAATTCATTGTTCTCATTTACATCGATGGGAGGACATGTTGACCATGAGATTAACCAAAGGGGTGGTCCATACGTTTTCAAACTTTGCGAACAAACTTACCATTGAATAGGATCGTTACTTCCACCTGAAGGAAGGAAACCTCAGTTTGCGCAGCTTTATATTTATGACATAGAGTATGAAACTAGTCATAGATTAAATTCTATACGACGTAATACAGCCGATGGTACTGTTGACACGGAATTAATGCAAGAATTGCAATTGATGTTTGATGAGAACAACAAATTGGTTATAAGTTTTCGTTTTGTCATGAACCATATGCATTGGAATGATATTAGAAATATGCATTTGCGGTTAAAAATGAAAAGGGAAAAAGATGGAAGACAATACAATTTGCCAACTACATCTGGAATTGCGGGTTTAATTGTTGGTGATATTGGAATTTCAGAAACTGGAAAAGATGTCATTGTTTATCATTCAAAAAAGGGTCTTCAAAGAATTTCTAATTTGCATCCAAAGCTTTAAGGCATTAAGTTATCCAATATTATTCCCATATGGAGAAAATGGATACAAAATTGACATTAACCATAGAGAGTTGCCTGACAAAAAGTCTTCAAAGAGAAACAGGCTAAGCATGAGAGAACATTATGCATTTCGATTGGAGTATAGATTATATGAAGGGCATACTCTGATGAGATCATGTAGATTATCGCAGAAATATATTGTGGATGCATATATGGCTGTTGAAGAGGAAAGATTTTATTGGATTAGAAACAATCAGAAAAAATTGAGGAGTGATTTGTATAGTAGATTGATGGATACCATTTCAAAAGATGATGTTGATGCACAACATCTAGGGAAATCTATGTTGCTTCCTTCATCTCACACTGGCAATCCCCGATATCGTGTTCAGAATTATCAAGATGGAATGATGATTTGCAAATGTTTTGGATATCTAGATATTTTTATGACGTTCACCTGTAATCCCAAGTGGCCAGAGATATAATATCTATAGAATTGTATTGGACAATGTCATTAAGAAGGTAGAGTAACTACAGTTTGTAAAGTTTTTGAGATCAAATTGCTTAACCTAATGCAAGAGATAAAAAAAGAAGAATATTTTGGTGAAACAGTGGCAAGTAAGCAATCCAATGAATAATATTTCTACTTTCTTTAAAAATTGTGGTTCATTGATAATTTATGATATCAAATTATATTATACCAACTATTGCTGAACACATTATAATTTTTCTATCAGTTATCTACACTATCGAGTTCCAAAAGAGAGGCCTCCCACATGCTCATATATTGGTTTTTCTACATCTCGAATATAAGAATCCTTTGGCATCCAAAATAGATGAAATAGTTTCTACTAAAATACCGAATAAGGAAACTCATCCTGTTGCCTTTGCAGCTATTGAGAATCACATGATCCACAGTCCATGCAGTGATGTTAATAAGAATTCACCATATATGGAGAAAGGAAAATGTAAAAAACATTTTCCAAAGAAATTTGTCAATCAAACATCTGTGGATGACGACGAATAACCAGTGTATGGAAGCTGGAATAATGGAGCATTTGTTCAAAAAAAGGGTATCAAACTAGATAACCGTTTTGTTGTTCCTTATAATAGGAATCTTTTGGTTAAGTTTGATGCTCACATGAATATTGAAATATGTAATCAACATAGAACAATCAAGTATCTATTCAAGTATGTCAACAAAGAGTGGGACAAAACAAGAGTTTCTATGGAAATTGAAAACAATGGTCAACAGAACAATCAATGCGACATTTTACAGGAGAAAGATGAAATAAATGTATATCTGGACTACAGGTATGTGCAAAATATAGCAAATATAATGTTTTTATATTGTTTGTTGATGTTTGTTATAAATATAATATTAATTAATTCAATCAAAAACATTACATATATATCTCTTTTATGGAAGCTTGCTAGAGGATATTTCAGTTTGACATGTATTACAAAGAACTGGTTGTTGAAAGATTGCCATTCCACTTAGAGAACGAACAAACAGTTATTTTCGATCCAAATAAGTGTTTGGTTAAACTTTTGGAAAGCAAGGTTGTTATGCAAACGGAATTGACTAAATGGATGAAGTGTAATCAACAATACCATTCCGCAAGATCATTGACTTATCCTGATTATCCAAGCAAATAGGTTTGGAAGGATACAGAAAGATAATGGTCCCCACGACAAAAATCAAGGTGTATTGGCAGGGTGTATTTTGCATTTCTAGGTAGTGGTGAGAAATATTATTAGCGAATGCTTTTGAACTTAGTAAAAGGAGCAATATCATTTGAAGATATTCGAATTGTCGATAGAGAAATATTCAGTACATTCAAAGACTCATGTTATGCATTAGGATTGCTGGATGATGATAAAGAGTGGAATGATTGCTTGGATGAGGCATCAACGTGGGCAATCGGAAGACAGTTAAGACAACTCTTTGTAACTATTCTTGTATATAATGAAGTGGTGAGTCCAAGAGACTTGTGGCGAGAAAATGTAGAACACCTATCTAAAGATATTTCCTACATTCTTAAATAGAAAATGTGGATGATAGATTGAAATTCACTGAGGAACAAATCCAAAATCATGCATTGTTCGAGATTGAAGACCTGATGAAAAAGGTAGGAAAATCCTTGGCTGATTTCCTTAGAATGCCAATTCCAAACTGTTCTGTTTTTTGAGAATTCACAAAATAGATTAATTGCTGAGGAATTAGATTATGATATCGACAATATCAAAATAGTGCACAGTGATTTATACAAGGGTCTCAAAAATAACCAAAGACGCATATACGGTTCAATCTTTGATTCGGTCAACAATCAAAGTTGAATACCATTTTTTATTTACAGACATGATGGAACAGGCAAAACCTTCCCATGGTCAACAGTCATGGCCAAATTAAGATCCGAGGGTAAAATTGTACTGGCTATAAATACATCAAGAATTGATGCATTATTGCTATCCAGTGGAAGAACATCATATTCGCGTTTTCGAATTCCTTTAGATATCACTAACGAAAGTACATGTGACATCAAAAAAGGGACACAATTGGCACTACTTGAGCAAACAACTTTGATCATTTGGGATGAAGCACCCATGGCAAATAGGCATTGCTTTGAAGCTCTTGATAGAACTTTGAAAGATATTTTGTTTGAAAAAGATCAATCAAATGCAGATAGAATATTTGGAGGTCTCACTGTTGCCTTGGGTGGTGATTTCAGACAGATTCTACTAGTTATACCAAAAGAGAAAAAACATGGCATAATACAGATCTGTTTATCATCATCTTTCCTTTGGAAACATGTAACAGTGTTGAGACTTATAGAGAACATGAGGTTGAAGACAAACTTGGTAAGCCGAATAGAATTGGATAACTTGAAAACTTTTGACAAATGGTTACTTGATATTGGAGAAGGAAAGGACGTTGTAGAAGATGAGAGTTATATCCAAATACCTGAAGACTTGAAAATCGATCAACACACCAGTCACGAAGAAACAATTATGAATGCTGTTTTTCCAGATTTATCTGCTTAGATAAATAATATTGACTATATGAGAGAGAGAGAGAGAGAGAGAGTGAGTGAGAGAAAGCTGCAGGCATCTCAAACGATGATGACATTCTCTATCCAACCGAATTTCTTAATTCTCTGATATGCTCCAGCATGCCCAAACATGAATTGCATCTGAAAATTGGCATTCCAATTATGTTGTTGCGTAATTTGAATCAATCTAATGGTCTTTGCAATAGAACCAGATTGATTATAACCCATTTAGGAAAGTGGTCCATACAAGTAGTGATTATTACCGAGTCAAATATTGGTGATATTGTTACAATTCCCATATTAATAATGTCGAATGCAGATATGAAGTGGCCTTTCAGGTTGAAGAGAAGACAATTACCTATGACAATTAGCTTCTGTATGACAATAAACAAAAGCCAGGGTCAATCACTCAAAACAATAGGATTGTATATGAAACATCAAGTCTTTACACATGGTCAATTATACGTCGCACCATCAAGAGTAACTTCAAGACAAGGTATCAAGATTCTGCTAGCCCTAGAACAAGATGAACCAGCGGAGACATTGACAAATATTGTTTTCAAAGAAGTGTTTAACTGAAGGGATTGATTTGTTGTATATAGTATAAATCATTGTTTATAATAGAAATGATTGATACATTGTATATAATATAAGACATTGTTAATGAGAGATTAATGTAAAAAATTAAAGATATTTATATGAATATGAAAAGGTCACATCAAATGTTTAAATATATACAGAAACATAAATTCCTTGATACAAAGATATTTATACATTTTATATTATTATTGTTAGATACAATGAATGCTACATATTTTTTTCATACGCAACTCAACCATAAACTCTTGCGCGACAAACATCGCCAAGATATTTAACATTAATATTTCAATTAAATAGTTTAAATATTTACAGAAGTAACATTACATAGGCTGGAGTTTTTTTTTCACATACACAAAAATTAGCATCAACTAAATACATCCACGTCCGTAATAATAACACAACTATAAACACATGCGTGGCAAATATTGTCAAAATATTTAACGTTAGTATTAAAGACAAACGGTTTAAATATTTACAGAAGTGGCATTAAGTGGACCAGAGAAAGGTACAATAGCATTGTCATCAATATAATCTCTATTAGGCGGTATCTTCTAATTTTTCAACACAATTGCCTCTAAAAAACTAGAATCTTCATTTGGGATCTGTACTTAAATTCTTTAACACAAGCTTTTCTGGTGGCCAACAACATTTATGACACCAAATCATAAGCCTCTTCTTTATCTTTCTTAGCTTGTGCAATTAAAGTTTTGATGTTATTATTTTCTTCAGACAATTCATTACTTTTCTTCTTAAAGACTTCCTTTTGCTACTGCTCATTTTCAAAAGACTATTCAGCATTTCTAAATTGTTTTTGATAGTGTCTCAATTCGGCTTTGACCTTTTCAAATGCCTCCTTTGATATCTTCAACTGTTCTTCGAATCTGCAAACCTCGGAAATCACATCTTCATTTTCTTTTTTCAAATTTGAGATCACATCTTCTGAAACAAGCCAATGTTCTCTGATTTCTAACAAACCTTCATAAGCCTATTTCAAAAACAATGAAACCATGTTAATGTCGTCATGCCAAATAAAGTATATATTCACATGATAAAGTGAAAAAACATTACCTCTTTCCCTAGGCTGAATGTTTTGCTGTCTGGATCTTCTTTAGAAAGATTTTTTCCATTTTCGTTTAGAATTCGTATTTGAACCCTCTTGCTGACAAGTTATCTGTCGTTTCACCAATTTACGTAATGGAATTTCTTCTAACTGATTATTTTCTTCTTCAATCAATTTAACATCGCAGGAACCAAAATTGGGTTTCACAGAATTGGAGACTAATGCAGGTAAAACAGGAATCTGTAAAGGCGTTAACATTTCTAACTTGGAATCACTGCTTGATCCTCCTTTATACAGTTCTTCATAATCAAGTCTTTGAATAAATTTCATCAAGTTTTTTGGAGCCATTACTATAATAAAAAAATATATATCATCAAATAAAAAAAATTGAGGAAATAGACAATCAGTCAACTTAATAGAAATTGTAAGACTTTGTTATTACTTGGGAGACATTTATTCTTTGTAATACGTGATAGAGACACAAAATTACAACTGGTGATTGTGATTTGAAAACAGAATAACATGTAAGCACTATATCAAACTGCTATAAATATACTCACCATATATGACTCCAACTGCTACAATTTTCATTAAAACATCAATATCTCAGATGTACTACAAAGAACACCAAAACCTTGGCAAGTGTTCCAAAAAATAAATAGATAATTAGATGATAACAATGATGGTAACTTCTGAAGCATTTATACCAATGGCATTTCATAACATCAATTCATAAAACAACGACAGTATTACAATATATACTAAATACAACAAGATAATAAACAAAATCATAATGAGAAAAACAAAAATTTCAGCAGTAGATTTACCAAGAAAATAATCTACAACACAACTACCAGAATAACAAATAAACAACCTGAGCAAAACAAACAAAATTGTAATAAGAGAGACACCAATTTTAGGAGTAAATTTACAGAGAAAATAATCTGGAACACGACTACCAGAGAAACAAATAAACAACTTGAGCACAACAAATTATCAGCACAACCATCTAACAACAACTTCTTACAACTATAATAACAAATCTCAGAACTCCGTAAGAATAACGTGTACTTTAATCAAAGTTAAAATCGATGACAAATTAATTAGACCAATGTAAAATAAAAAACAACATTGTCACTCTAACTAAAGAAAATTTACTTTACTTATCTCAACTTCAGTCAGCGAGAAAAGATGGATGTGGAAAACGTGACAAACAGACTAGGATAAATACCCTTAATGTTGAAACTGACAGAGAAAACCCTAAATCCCAAAATTTACTTCAAGTAAAATACTAAACATTAAATCCGCATATTTAATTTAAATATCAGCAACATTTTAAACGACAACGTTTTTCATCACTTACGAGTTTTACAGAGGCAAAACAAAAGCACACTGTAAAACTTTAATATTACTGTTTCAGTCGAACAATGTCACTATAATATTGCTGTTTCAACATATACAAACTCAACATAAAAGTATAAAAGAAGGGAAAATTAAAGATTCGTTCAAAATCTCACTATCAAATACTTAATCTAATAATAGAAATGAATTTAAGACTAACGATTAAAAAATCAATAGAATTTCAAATTCAATAATATAAGCAATAATTATTCCATGCATAAAATAACATGAATTGGAAACAATATTCGCAATTCAAGGTGGAAAAAATGTAAATATATAAGTATAATATATTGAAAATAGAGAAATCCTTATAATTTAATTGTAACGATGTAAATGACGGATAAAATTCTCAATTGTTTATTACTTTGAAACCATTTCATTTTGAAATAAATTAATTCACAACAAAAGATCAGTGTCGTGACTAACGTCGATGGCCAAGAATCCTGATTTAAGCTCAAATCCTCTGCCTAACAGCCTTAAGGAAATGTTGAAGGAAGTGTTGAATCGATCTTCGTCTATGGTTGCTTCAAGTCTACCGGTGATTAATCCAAAACTTACTCGAGATAATTACAGATTTTGGAGCTCGCAAGTCCTTTTTGCTGTAGGTTGCATGAACTCGAGGACCACTTGCTCGGTAAAATTTCGTGTCCTTCACCCTTAGTTTTGTCTGATATGAATATTTATAATGAGTTGAGTCAATTGAGTGGAGAACTTAGGGTTAAGAATGACTCTGTTAAGGACAAAATTAATCCGAGTTACATAATGTGGAAGAGAACAGATAAGTTTCTAGTTAGTTGGCTGTTAGCTTCAATTTCGAAAAGTATGTTTGGTACAGTATCGAAGTGTAGGTTTTCAACTAATATTTGGAGAGTCCTAGAGCATGAATTTGTTACAGACTCAAAAGCTAGGGCTTTACATCTTAAGAATCTGTTACAGACAACTCAAAAGAACAATCTGAGCATTTTTTAATATGTAAAAAAGATGAAAGAAATTAGTGAAAGCTTATCAGCTAGTGGTATGATCATATTTGATGATGACTTGTTACAGTATGTTCTGGATGGATTAGGTCCTGAATATGATCCTGTGGTGGTAAATCTTGCATCTAGGCTTGAATCGAAAATAGACTCAATTACACTTCAAGAAGCACAATTTTTGCTCCAAAAATATGAAGTTAGGTTAGACAGGTTTAATTCAGTTGATCTATATAATAGTTCAGCCTATATTGCAACCACAAATAATATTGGAAATGGAAATGTTGGAAATTCTACAAATAACATTGAAAGTGGAAGTTTTGGGAATTCTGGACTGAACAATGGCAAAACTTATGGAGTTATTACTAGAAACTTCAATTATGTCCCATCCCTAAACTCTTTAGGAAATCCCCATATCCAACAGACATATCCACTGCCATCAAACCACTTCCCTACTGGTTCAACTATCCAATATTTTCCCTACAATAATACTCCTACATTCACTCCTAGAGGGCCTGGTTTTGTTCCGTATAGAAGAGGCAGAGGTCGTGGTTATAATAGAAATAGATTGATCTGCCAAGTCTGTAACAAAACAGGTCACTCAACTGCTCAGTGTTACCATTGATTCAACTCTGCCTATAATGGTAATCTGCACCAGAATCAACTTTCCAGACATCCACAGTTTCCTAATTCCCTTTCCTATCAACCACACAACACAAATAACAATCCAAACACTGCTCAGTACTCATCTATTTCAGCCTTGACTTTAAAACAACTGTCTCCCGCTTGTCCACCATAATTTAGCTCTCATCCTAGCCAGGCTAGTTTTAACCCTAATTACAGTAGTATCTCACAAGAATAAGCTCATGCATCACATGTTGTGCCCTCTCCACTTTCTGTTTTTGGACCACTTAGCCAACAATCTACTGATTCTGGTCACAATCAAGCATTTATGGCTGTTGTTTCCACTGGTACAAATCATAATTCCTAGCCTGTATATGCCATTCAATTCACTCCTATTTATCCCACCTGGTACATGGATTCCGGAGCCATTGATCATGTAGCTTCAGATCTCAGTCAGCTGCAACTTAGCAAGGAATATGGTGGTGTGAGCCAACTTCAAGTGGGAAATGGTGAGAACTTGGATATCACTCATACTGGTAACACATTCTTACCTAGCATGTTTCATTCTAAATGCTTACACCTTAAAAATATCTTGTGTGTTCCAAAAGTAACCAAAAACCAGCTTAGTATTTCTAGGTTCACTAAGGATAATAATGTAATTGTTGAGTTTAATGTTGATTGTTGTGTTGTCAAGGATCAGTTAACCAGAGCAACATTACTACAAGGGGATCTTAAAGGTGGCCTGTATCAACTGCATATTCCCCAGTCTATCTCCCATTCAAAACCTGTTTCTACTTCATCATCTATCTTTCCACATACTTAATCAAATAGTTATAGTTTTCATTGTAAAAACACTATCAATAATGACTTACAGTCAGGTAGTCAAGATAGTTTTATTATTCAGAAAGTTATCAACTCTAGTTTAAATATTAATCCTACATCTTGTGATTCTACTTCAGCTGTTGTTTCCTTACAATGTGATCATCCTGATAACATGTTTCCTACGCAATGTACTGTATTACCTATAAATAAAAGTGACTGTTTTGAAAATGATTGTTCTGTTTTTCCTCAAAAATCTTCTATTTTGCCTATAATTCAGACCGATAATTCTAATGTGACTAATGTGATTGCTGATATATCTATTTCTAAGTCAACAAACATTGCTGAAAACACTATGCATGAGCCTGCATCTCACTTTACTCACAACACAAGTGCTCAGCATCACTTAACATGGCATAGAAGGTTAGGACATCCTCACTTTAGTGTTATGAATAGAATTATGTCTTCACTGCCCAAATATTATAAGTTTGCAAAAGTCAAATCTGATTATGATAACAACTTTACTTCTTTTTGTGATGCATGTCAACTAGGAAAAATGCATAATGTTAGTTTTCCTACCTCACATACTAAGGCTTCAGCTCGCTTGGAACTTATCCACAGTGATGTTTGGGGTCCTGCACCCTTAACATCGTCCGAAGGATTTAGGTATTATATACAGTTCTTGGATGATTATAGTAGATATACTTGGTTATTTCCACTTAGAACTAAAGCTGATGTTAAGTCCATTTTCATTAAGTTTCATCATTTGGCTGAAAGACAGTTTAATACTAAGTTAAAATGTCTTCATTCTGATCAAGGTGGAGAATTCATTGCACTTCATTCTTATCTTACATAGTTAGGAATTCAGTTTAGGCATTCATGCTCTCATGTCCACCAGCAAAATGGACATTGTGAGAGAAAACATTGACATATAGTTGAAACAGGGTTTACATTACTTGCACATGCATTTATGCCTCTTCAATTTTGGTGGTTGTCTTTTGAAACTGCTATTTTTTTTATTAATAGACTGCCTACTCTAGTCTTAGATAATATATCTCCATATGAAAAGTTGTTTAATAAATCTCCTGTGTATGAAAATCTGAAAGCTTTGGGTGTTCCTGTTTTCCTTTTCTTAGAGTCTTTAATCATCATAAGTTCAATTTTCACTCAACTAATTGTGTCTTTGTAGGATATAGTCTTGTCCATAAAGGTTACAAATGTCTAAAACCTGATGGAAAAATTGTTATCACTCCTAGTGTCAACTTTAATGAACAAGAGTTTCCATTTAGTTTAAATTCTACCTCCATCTCTCAACAAAAAACTGGTGCTTCTACAACTTCCCTTGACATAGATCCTACCTATATTTCTTTTCTATACACTGCTGTCCCTAACAGTTTAGATACAAAGTGCACACTGAAAGATCCTTCTGCAGTAACTAGCTCTCTAAATCAGTCCAAAAATGGCACAAGAGTGAACATTAATTCTGCAATTCCACATTGGTCTACTCCTTCACAAATTGTTCCTCCTACAAATAGTGTATCACCCTCCCAAACACCTCATTCACCATCACTGTCTTACTCTCAAACAGACCTCTCAAAAGCTGAACCACACAACACTTTTACCAAATCTGCTCCCTCTCCATATACATCAATTTCCACTCTCCCTACTGTACCATCATCATGTTCCTTTCCCATGTGCTCACTTGAGGTTGACCTCACTTCATCCAAGGTTCCTGCAAAGTTGCACACTGACAAGTCTATAGCTACCAACATACATCCAATGTTAACTCGATCCAAAACAGTAGTATTAAGTCTGATTAGGATGAATCTATTGTAAACACAGCAACCACTACACTACCTACATGTCACTCTCAAGGTATTAGTTCTGAAACTAGTGTAGCAATACCTGAACCTCACACTGTTATTGAAGCATTTAACAGTCTTGAGTGGAAACATGCAATGAAGAGTGAGTTTGATGCCTTACTGAAAAATGAAACCTGGACTTTAGTTCCTGCTCCTCCAGATAAAAATATTGTAGGGAACAAATGGGTATTTAGGACCAAGTTCAACTCTGATGGTTCTTTACAAAAATACAAAGCTAGGCTTGTTGCTAAGAGTTTTCAACAAACTCCTGGACTTAATTATTTTGAAACCTTTAGTCCAGTATTTAAAGCCTCCACTATTAGAATAATTCTCACCTTAGCTGTCACTAAAAGGTGGGACATCCAACAAGTGGATGTCAACAATGCATTTCTAAATGGAACTCTGAATGAAGAAGTCTACATGCAACAACCTTTTGGTTTTGAGGATCCCATTAAGTCAACCTATGTATGCAAATTGTATAAAGCTCTATATGGACTCAAGCAAGCTCCAAGAGCATGGTTTGACAAGCTAAAAACAACTCTTCTTAGCAAAGGGTTTCAAAATTCAGTTTCTGACAGTAGTTTATTTGTGTTTAAACGGAATTTTCATCTCACCTATGTGCTTGTGTATGTAGATGATATTCTTATAACAGGGTCAGATAACTCCTTCATTACTCAGCTTATGCAAGATCTAAATGCTAAATTTTCACTTTAAACACTTGGATCTTTGTCCTATTTTTTGGGGTTGGAAGCACTATGAACTGCTACTGGAATTCACCTGAAACAGAGAAAATATGCTATTGATTTGCTGTCTAAAACAAAAATGCTGGATTGTCATGCCTGTACAACTCCAATGGTAGTAGGAACCAAGCTATATTCCACTGATAGTGACTTATTTGCTGATCCAAGTTTGTATAGGAGCACAGTGGGTGCCTTACAATATTTGACACTTACACGGCCTGATATTAGTTTTCCAGTCAACAAACTAAGTCAGTTTTTGAAAGCTCCCACAGATCTTCAATGGCAAGCGTGTAAAAGAATTCTAAGATACATTAAAGGTACCTTGAATCATGGATTGCATTTTAAGGCAACAAGCACTTTAACTATAGAATGCTATGCTGATGTGGATTGGGGCAGTAACATGGAAGACAGGAGATCCACTAGCCGATGTTGTGTGTATATAGGACCAAATTTAATTCAGTGGAGCTCTAGAAAACAAAAGGTTATTGCTCTTTCATCAACTGAGACTGAATATAGAGCTCTAGCTCAAACAGCCACAGAAATTGCATGGCTGCAAAGTATGTTTGTAGAGTTAGGATTATCCGTTTCAGTCACACCTGTCATTTGGTGCGATAATATAAGTGTTGTAGCTTTGGTAGCCAATCCAGTGTTTCATGCTAGAACTAAGCATATAGAGATAGATGCACATTCTGTTAGAGAGCAGGTTCTTGCAAAGAAGTTAACTATCCAATATGTGCCCTCCAAACTACAGATTGCTAACTTACTGACAAAGGCATTATCTGTTACTCAGTTTACTGAATTAAGAAGTAAACTGAATGTTATTAGTCAAGAGGAATTGAATCAAGAAGAAATTTACAGTGCTTAAGTTCACTTACTGACAGTTCTGGATGAGACTCTCTGAATGTATTTTAGTTTGTTGCTGCCTAGTTGAAAATTTAAAATATTGGGTTTACTGAAATGTTCTCTGAAATACTGGTGATTGTGTGTTTTGTGTAAATTTGGGAGTTGCAGTTGATGGTTGCCTGTAGTTGGTTGCTGACTGGTTGAAAATTGAAAACATTGGGTTTACTAAAATATTCTCTAAAATACTGGTGATTGTGTGTTCTGTGTAAATTTGGGAGTTGCAGCTGATGGTTGCCTGTAGTTGGTTGCTACCTAGAGGAAATTGAAAACACTGGGTTTACCGGAATGTGTGTTTTGTGTAAATTTGGGAGTTGCAGCTGATGGTTGCCTGTAGTGGGTTGCTGCCTAGTGGAAATTGAAAACACTGGGTTTATTGGAATTTTACTTGGAATACTAGTAGTTGTTTGTTCTGTGTAAATTTGAGAGTTACAGTTGATGGTTGGTTGTTAGATTGGCTGTAAGGTCTGGTTAAAATGGTTTCTGGAATGCTGATGGTTATCAGTTCAGTGTGATGATTCTGTGTAAATTGAAAATTATAGTTGCCAATTTTTGAAACTGAAAGTTGAGGTTGATGGTTGTCTTGTGAAAATTGAAAAGAAAGTTGAGGATTGATGGTTGTCTTGTTGAAAGTGAAAAGTGAAAAGTGAAGCTACAGATTGAAAAGTTGTATTTTGCAGTTGGTTACCGTTTTTTTTTTTTTTTTTTTTTTTTTTTTTTTGTAGCAGAAGATTGGAGTTGTAGTTCTACTGATGGTTCTTAAATGCTGCATGGAATTTGAACTGGCAGCTTTACTATTGATAAAACTGTTAGTTTTTTTTTTAGATATAAATCAGTAGATGCTGGAGTTGTAGCTGGAGTTGAAATTGCAGCAGAAGATTAGAGTTGTAGCTCCACTGATGGTTCTTAAATATTGCATGGAGTTTTCAAACTGGCAACTTTACTATTGCTAAACTGCTAGTTTTCTTTTTTGAGAGGTAAATCAGCAGGTGCTGGAGTTGTAGTTGGAGTTGCAACTTTCTTCAAATATTGCTTGGAGTTTTGTTTTTTTTAAACATCTGCATTTTCAAATGGTATCTGCATTAATATGAGTCAGCAAAAGTGTTGAAGATCAGCAAATGCAAGATGATGTGAATACATGTGAACCAATAAAAGTTTGTTGAAGATCAGAATGCTTAGAACATTACTCTAGATCCGTTTAAGGGGGAATGTTAGAATGAAAAGTTAGAAGAATGCAAGCTGATGTGAATCAATAGAAAATTGAAGATCAGAATACCTAGAACATTACTCCAAATCGGTTTAAGGGGGAATGTTAGAATGTAATGTAAAATGGGTGTTATTTGTTAACTATCAAACTTGTAAGGGCTTGTGTAAAGATTTACAAAAACGTCGATGGCCAGACAACTACCTCCAATGACAGGCATGACCCAACATATGGGCTTGACCGTGAGGGGGAGTGTTGGAGTCCCACACCGACTAGGCACGCTCAAGCATACTAGTTTATAAGAGGAGGTAATCCTCCCATTCAACAAGGCCTTATTGGGTGAGAAGTCAAGCCCACCTCAAATTCTATCATGGTATCAAAGTCTAGGTTCAGTTGAGTTGAGCGCTTAACCAGCGGGTCAAGAGTTAGAGCCAGCAACTACCTCCATCAACAAGCATGACCCAACATATGGGCTTGACCATGAGGTGGAGTGTTGGAGTCCCACATCGACTAGGCACGCTCAAACCTATAGGGTTAGAAGAGGGGGTAATCCTCCCATTCAACAAGGCCTTATTGGGTGAGGAGTCAGACCCACCTCAAATTCTATTAGAAGCAACAGAAAGTGAAATTTTACCATATGCACATAATCATGCAGACAAATAATACTTTTCACATGGGAGAAGATCATCATGCAAGTGTTACAATGTTGACGACCTAAAACGAAAGTGTTAAAAGGATGACAACCTAAAACACAACGGACCGATTCTATATATGCTTATTCAACAACATATTATATAGATATTACATACTAGCAAAACAAAATGTAAACAAGAGGTACATAGACTGTAGTTTCTGGCCACTAAATTACAATCTCTATAGTGTTCTAATCAAAGAGCAAGAGATCTTGCCTCATCCATTTTCCATAGGCCTTACACATACTTGTACCACCTTAGAAAGCCTTCATCTAGGGCTGTGCAAAAAAAACCGTTAACCGAACCGAACCGAACTCAGAAAATCGGGTACCCAAAAATTCGGGTCGATTTCAGGTAATTATAATTTGATACCCGAATATTCGGTTCGGGTGTCGGTTATTTACTTTAAGATAACCGAGTACCCGATAATCGGTTTTATTAAAAAAATAAAAAAACAAAAAAAAATGCAGACTTTCAATTTTCAAAGGCAAAACTGCAAAAGCCCCAAATCTGAATTTCTGAAATCCCTTATGCCCTAAAAGTTTAGCCCGTCACTGCGTGTCTGCGTCAAGTACTCAAGTCCTGCATAGTCGCACTCAAACTCATCTCTCTCACTCTTAAATTCTCCAGTCTCAGTCTGCATCTGCACCGCACAACCGTACTCATCTCTCTCACTCTCAAATTTTTTCACTGCTTCTTTATTTCTTCTTTTTACCTTCTGCTTCTTCTCGTGCAACTTTGACTGCATAATTTCTGGACCATGCCTTAAGTTTTTCTTTGAATAATGGGAATCACTTTTTGGATTTTTCTATAAAGCGACTTCGCCTTGTTTTGACTTGCTTCTTGGTTTTGAGAAGTCTCTGTATATTATTAATTAGATATTAGTAATCAGCATGGGGTTTGATAAGATTTATATTCACTAAAAGAAAAGTCTTGGGTCAAGAATTAGATATATCCTTCTCAATGTAATAATCAGAAGTTGCATTCTGATCCATTGTGACTAAGAACGAATAAGATTGACCCCGTAAAATCGGATATTCTAAAACTGGTTCGGTTAGCAGGTACCTTTTTAGGGGTACCCGAATATTCGGATACCCAATTTTCGGTTAAAATTGGAGCGGGTATCCGGTTTTGCACAGCCCTACCTTCATCACTTCGGGTACACTGGCACATGATATCACTACATGTTAAGAACTCATGTAATCGAGCAGCCCTCTACAAGATAATTTTATCTAGCTTCTTAATAATTTTTTTGGGCATCAATAGAGGAAGTAATGAACCTTCTATAAGAAGGCAATGTGATATTGGTAGGTCATCCAATATAAGCATTAGGGAATCCTTAACTGTCATTGAGCATCTCAAGCTCAAAACCTTCAAATTTGGAAGAAATTTGGCTATCGTAAAAGCAAAGAAAACGTCAAAAGGACTCATGACCTTGAGTTCACCGAAGTTCTTGCAATTTAGGGCTATTTCCTCTATAAATAAGGGGGATCTGCTATACTAGGCATTGTCAAGGATTCAAGACATCTCCATGTATGAATGGCCTTGCAAATTAAATCCTTCTTTATTCTATTCCAAGCTGGCATAACAAGTCGCCTCAGCTAGGGGCACCTACAGACAACAATATATGGTGGGTTACTTCCCAATTCACTATTCAAAAAAGAAAATTAAAGATGATAATCACTGGTATCAAAGGCAATGCCAAAGACTCAGTCAATAAACAGTGAAAATAAAAAAAAATAAAAATTACCTTTCAGTAAGGTTTTAAACAGAAACATAAAAAAATTACCTTTCAGCAATATAAGTAAATTGTTCGTCCTCTACATACAAATTGAAGCGAAAAATCAAGGTTCTTATTTATCCCCGGCTAAGACACAATGAAATCTTCAACAAACGAGTCAATGTCTTATCAGAACACTCATCCACGTAAACATATGGCTCTAATAGGATTTTGATGAAATTTGATCTCAACATTGACAAATCAAGAGTTTTCCAAAGCAGAGGATCATAGCAAGTTGAACGCCACGAATTACAATCGTGAGCAATCCCTAAAGTCAACTGCAAGACATCAAAAGACAGGAAGATTTTCACCAATATGTTAGTGTGTAGGTCCTCCCATCTTCTTACAGTACAGGCACCCTCTTCCATTTCACCAGTTGCCCAATTATCTCATATTTCAAAGCATTAGCACACCTGCACAAGATATCCACATAATCCATGTAGAATGCATAAAATATCATACATTAATTTATATGAGTTTAAAAAGATTTGTACTAATCAAATGTATCAAATACTTAATATACCTACGTAGAGATATAGATGAATGTAAACCGCTTACATTTAAGATAAATTAATACTTAACATTAAATGATTAAGACCAAAAAAGATTATATTTGATGAACAGAATAATCAATTTTTCTCGGCAGAAACAACGATATTTGATATATATAACAAAATCAAATAATTAATGTTCAACAAAATAAAAAATACTATCATTAATTAACAAAAATACTAAAAATGGGATTCAAATAACAATACTAACTCTCATTAATAATTAACACGATATTATCTACCAAATCAAAACACACAGAAAACTGTTCGCTATCCGGTATCCACACAAAAATTATATAAACCACTAAGACTTTACCATCATAATATCCATATACTTACACCAAAAAAATTGCCATGAAAACATCTTGATTCCTTACAAAACAACGAAAACACAACCTACAAATCTATTACAATTACCGTCACAAATTGTGCAATGAATCATTGCAAAAGCAACTCAGAATAACAACACCACTCTTTAAGCAATACGGTTAAGGTAAGTTTTACTAATATCATCATATTTTGTTAATCTGCTGATTTCATTGTTTTGTTAATCATACCAAAAACCATATTTCGACTCCCAACAATTTAAACAGATTATGCCGAATCACCCGTGTCTTTAGTTCTTAACAGTTTTCTAATACATAAAACCAACATACATGTTAGAATCAATATTTAACTGAAACATATTTTTCACACCTTTTTATTGTTAATTTCTTGATCATGCAAGTAATGATATTATGATTACCAATAGTTGAAACCATTATTTACACTTTTTTTTTATTGTTGTGGATCTTGTGTTTGAAAACCATTATTTACCTTACAATTTATAGGTTCAAATCTCTAAATGAACAAACAAACGTAAAGGAAGTCTTACATAGATGAGACACCTTCAAACAACAACACAAACTACCAGCAATAACAACAGCGAGGCTTTCAATTCTGAAGATCCTTGCAGAAGTAGAAAATAAACATGCTTCTCTACTGCTTGGAACACATTTGTTCTTCATGGAACATGATAGAAATAGAGGATTACAACTACTCATTGCAGCTTGCAAACAAAATGACCAGCAAGCAATGTATCAAACCGTCGTTGCTCTAATCAATATGCACAACAGTAAAGGTATAAAAATTCTGATGAAATTAGTGAAACTAACCAATCAATTCCACAAACTGAAAAATTGCAGGGAAGTATTCAATTCCATGACTCCAACTACGACAATTCTCATTAAAAGGAGAATATGTCGGACTTGCGACAAAGAGAATCAAAATCGTATACATTGGGACAGATCAACGTCACCAGAAAATATCATATGTCGAAGATGTAACGTAGATTACCAGGTAGTATGTATGAAATATAATTTTCAGTAAGTTCCTTATATGATATATTACACATGTAAAAATCTAAACGTTTTTTTAATTTATTTTGAAAATAGAAGTTAAAACTCATTGGATTGTCTACACATGTTTGACAAACATCAATCTAAATATATTATAATATAAATTAACAAAATCTATAAATAAGAATTCCTATCGCACATCAAAAAAAAACTTTCATTCTATTACCAACCAAATTAAATCTCATGCCCAACGATAACATTCATTTGGAGCACGGTTGCCAAACCATTTTTCACTATCCAACCAATATATTATAATATCAGCATGACGTTTCTGACTTGAATACTTAACAAAATATTTATTACGCTTTTTTTTTTTTGGAAGTTGTGCAAACAGTTTGCTACTGTTTCGTATCCTCTTATCCAAAAAGTTAGTAACGTTTTTTAAATCAACGTGTTTACTTATTATGAGACATCTATTCGTTTTCCCAAAGCACCTTTTGTATTCTCAAAAAACAAATAAATAATTTTAAATTTTAAATAAATAATTTACATAATATTAAAGTGATACCATGACAAATTCAGAGAAGTCATTGACTAGATATAAAGATAAAATTAATAATTGTACCTCTATAATTATTAATATCAATTGTAGACAGATGTTATTAAATCACTCATACAAGTTGAGAAAACTACCTGAATATTATATGATCTAGTCGTACAATCAATATTCGATGTCATATTTTCATGCATATACATTTTTACCACCTTTTCCAATCTATTCTTATTATCCTTTTCTATTAACTTGTGCCAATAAGATTTTATTCTTCTTAAACAACCATGTTTATTTATTATAACATCTGTATTCATATTTTATTTGTTTCTTTTGTATTCCTAATTAAACAAAACAAATCTAAATATGTTATGATGTGATTTAACAAAATTTTAATTAAAAAACTAAGATACTCAATAAAACATAAACGATTAAACAAGACCAATACCGAACCGTATAAATATTTATATTAATTAATATATTATCACATCATCACAACATTGCAACATCTCTGACTTGAATATTTAACAAAATATTTATTACCGTTTCCTTTAAAACTATGCCAATAAGATATCATTATTATTAAATCACCATGTTTATTTATTGTTGATCGGTGCATTGTACTATTCTGTGATATTTTAAATGTGACATTACTATTAAAAATCAAGATATTAGAATTTGGGTTTAATTATGGGTTAATGTACTTACTTTTTTATTGATGTGTTCGAAATTTTGATGATATTTGTTATTGTGACATTTAATGTCATTCTTAATGTATTGCTTTTGTTAAAGTGTTGATCAAATAAATGATACTGTTTATGTAAATATTTGTACAATATTAATGGAATTCATAAAAGCAGATATTTATTTTGATGAAACATGATCCGTTTCCCACTGGTTTAAAAAAATTCATACTAATCAAATGTATCAAATACTTAATATACCTATATAGAAATTTAGATGCATGCGGACCGTTTACATTTAAATTTAATTAATACTTAACATTAAATGATTAATACAACCATCGTTAATTTACAAAACTATTAAAAACCAGATTCAAATAACAGCACTGACTCTCATTAATAATAAACAAAACATTATTTAAGAAGTTGAAATACAAAAAAAAAAATTGTTCACTACCCACATGCAAACTATATAAACCATAGATACCACATCGACAACATAATTTCCATATGTTTGCACCCAAAAAACAGCACCAAAACATCATGATTCCTTACAAAAGAATAAAAAAAAAAACCCACAGGTCTGTTACAATTACCATTAGAAATTCTACAACGAATCATTGTAAAAGCAACCGACAAAGATGACACCACTTTACAAGCAATACGGTTAACGTAAGTTTTACTAAAACCATCGTATTTCATTAATCTGTTGATTTCATTATTTTCTTAGTCATATAGAAAATGATATTATACAAAATGGTTAAACATACAACTAATAACAATAGGATAGTGGTTTGTTCCGCAAGAGTCTTATAACGATAATGGTTAACCATACAAATGATTGTGCCGAACCATGTGCATCTTTAGTTGTTAATAGTTTTCTAATACATAAAAACCAAAATGCGTTTTAGAATCCATATTTAATTGAGTCATATTTGGCACACTTATTTATTCTTAATTGCTTAATCATACAGGTAAGGGTATTGTGATTCTCATCAACTATAGATTTTTTTTTATAATTATTATGAATCTTGTGCATCAAAACCGTTATTTATCGTACAATTTACAGGTGCAAATCTCTAAATAAACAAGCAAACATAAAACAAATATTACAAAGAAGGGACATTTCGAAACAACACAAACTGCCAACAATAACAATAGCGAGACTTTCAATTCTGAATACACTTGTAGAAGCTAAAGATAAACAAGCTTTGCTACTGCTTGGAACACATTTGTTCTTCATCGAACATGATACACATATGGGATTACAACTACTAATTGCAGTTTGCCAAAAATATAACATGCAAGCAATATATCACACTGTCGTTGCTCTGCTTACTTTACATTACAACAGAGGTATACAAATTCTAATGAAATTAGTAAAACTACCTAATCATTTCTACAAACTTAAATATTGCAAGGAAGAATTCAAGCCCCTGACTCCAACTACCACAAATCTCATTAAAGGATGAATATTTGGGACCTGCAACAAGGAGAATCAAAATCGTATACACTGGGACAGATCAACGTCACCAAAAAATATCATATGTCATATATGTAACGTGGATTACCAAATAGTTTGTATGAAATTTAATTTTTAGTAAGTTTCTTATGTAATTTCTTGCACATGTAAAAATTTAAATGCTTTTTAGTTTGTAAATGCTTTTTAGTTTAATCTGAAAATAAAAGTTAACACTCACTCAATTATCTAAGATTGATCCAAATATTTAATAACTTATAAAGAAAAATTGATCACAAAATTACAATGAACAGTAAAACATAAATAATGTTTAATAAAAATATTAAACACCAATGATTATGAGAATCTCAAATAATTAAACACATTCGACAAACAGCAATCTAAATATTGTTCCTATAACATATCAAAAAAAAAAAAAAAATTCATTCCATTATTGATTAGATTAAATTCCACGCCGAACCACAACATCTTTGGGAAACCCGCCTGTCAAACCATTGTTAACTATTTATTACGCTTTCCTTTAATGAGCTACAAACAGTTTGCTACCGTTTCATATCCCATTGCCCAATAAGTTGTCAACACTTTTTCAATCAAGGTGTTTATCTGTTACTAGATGTCTACTAATTTTCCTAGAGCAACTTTTATATTGTTTGATACAGTACCCCATAAATTGATTGGGTTGTCATGTTCTCAACTGCTAAACAAACAAGGCAATGATTAGAAAATAATCCCAAAAACTTTGAATAAACTGTATAGATAGACATGCTTTTTCAAAATCAATATGAGGATTATCGATGTGAAGGAACCATCAAAATTTTATACTATGACAAAAATTCTCACATAAAAAATTAGTTCAAATTTATTCCATCTGTTTGTTTCCTATTTCTATTTAGATAAAATAAATCAAGATATATTCTAATGTGAAGTAACAAAATTTTAATTACAAGACTAAAATGCTGGATAAAACATAATCAATATTTAATATTTTAATAGATATTTAATAACAGTATTAGACAAAACTGTTTATAAAAATGTTAAAAAATTAAACATATTCAACAAACATCAATCTAAATATATTATAATCTTAATTAAAAAAAACTATAAATAACCATTTCTATTATAGATTTAAAAAAACTTTTGTAGCATTATTGATTAAACAAGACCGAAGTCAAACTATATGCATGTTTCATAACCATATTGCCAAACCACAATTGAAAAATTAATAAATATATTATGACATCATCATATTATCTCTGACTTGGATATTTAACAAAATATTTATTACCCTTCCTTTAAAAACGTATCAACATGATTTTATTATTAGTAAATCACAGTGTTTATTTATTATAATATCTCAATATCTTGCCGAACCTTCATTAACTACCTAACTAATATGTTGCACACTTAAGAAAATATTTATTACGGTTTTCTTTAATATTGTACAGATAGTCTACTAACGTTTCGTATTACCTTATCTAAACAATTATGAACATTTTTTCGATCGATACGTTTATTTATTACTAGTTGTCTGTTCAGATTCCACCTTTTCGTATCATATTGTCCTATAAATATTACTCTGACATCAATCACCCATTTAACTTTCTATTATACGCTTTAATTGTTCATTTATTCTCCAAACTTAATTCGAAAATGGCTAACAAAGCATCACAACCAAAAGAATCTGCAACGAATATCAGAAATGACCTCAACAAAAATAATTCTCCACTAAGGCAACCAAAGGGTATAAAATTTTTGATATGTCGTGAATTCATCTCATAATTATATTTACATATTCATGTTACCGTTTCCATATATTTATAAAATTTGATTGTATATTGTTTTTGCAATTAGTTTAGACATTTTTCAGGGAATGCCACAATTGAGGAAAATTTTCAAAAAAAGTTGACACCAATCTAGATGATCTACATACTGCTAAAGACGAATTGAGAGAAGTCATTGAACAGATTTTAGAAATCATGCAATCTGCTATGGATATTATCTATAACATAAACAAAAGAGAGTATACATATGCACTACAGGAGCTGAACAACTATAAGAGAAATAGAAAATAAACACCATCTATATCATCCAAACCTATTTCACAATATAAAAACCCGATGTACTTATTTCTTTTATAATAAAAGTATTAGTCTCTATGTTCAACTTTATCTTGATTGTAATGTTACTCATTAATTGATTGAAAATTGTTCCTTTAATTGACGCATTGCATTTACTGTTTAATGAATCTACTAAAAATTCTCTATCTTGACATATTAATTTTGATTTAATTCTTCCATCTTTACACATTGGATGAGTATTAATAATAATTATATAACTACATTATATAGGCATTCCAAAAATCTAACCATTTTAAATAAAAAAACATATAAAGATGGAAGTTAGTCTCTTCATATTCAGTTTTGTAGTTCTACAATTATTGACCCATAAATTAATTGAGTTATCATGTTCTTAACTGTAAAACGAACAAAGCCTTTGAATGAACTGTGTGAACAGACGTTTGTTTTCAAACCTTGGCTAGGGATTACTGATTTTAAAGAAATATATGAACCCAATACTGTGAGAAAAAATTGACCAGTCAATGTCAAACTTGAAAATGAATATAACTTACAAAAATTGCAAAAGCTCAATATAAATTTTAAGTTTAAATAATTGATTTGATAATTTTAATTGATATTAATAATTATAAAAGTACAATTATTAATTTTATCTTAACACAACTCTGTACATATATAGAATTTATATTTACTCCACAACTTGTATAATTTAAAAATTATTATTTCTTAATCTAATTACTTTATTCTGTTAGAATAAATTTGTTTACAACCTATTTCAAAAACATTAAATAAACATACCCGCGCAATGCACAGCCCCATGTCTAGTTGTTAATATACAAGGCAATAGATAGATTATAGACAAATAAATAAATTAAATTGATAAAAAAATTAGAGGGAGAAGTCAAACTTCTGGAACGTGAATGAAAAAAAATGATATTAAAGTAATTTTAATAAATTGACTAAAATAGAATTTTAATTAAAATAAATAGAAATATAAAATACAAATTAATAATATTCAAATTATCTAATAAATAAATAATAATATTAATATATTAATATAAATATAGAAGAAGGTGAAGAAGAGAATTCCAAAATCTTATCCCTATGTCCTATCCCTGTACCTTATCCTTATCCCATCCTGTTTCTCCCAAAAAAATCACAACCATCCATTTCTTCATTGCAAACGCATCTCTCATAGTCTCACACCTGATTAAAAACTCCCCTCTCCTCTATCCACATTTCAATCATCATTCATCAAACAACCATCACCAATCAACGATTCCAATTCATCATCATCATCGAAAATCTCAATCATAGTCATAATCAAAATCCAATGGAGAACCCCATCAATCCTCCTCATACCCACACCAACTACATTCAAGTTTTCAGAATATGGTGTATTCAAGTTCTCACTTCTCATAATTAACACAACTTCAACGGCAATAAAATAAAAGATTTTGAAATCGACAACACAATAAACACATGGTAAGAACTGAGATGAAGTGAATCAAGATGAAATGAACCACAAACCTCGACAGACGGCGACTATAGTGCGGCCGACGGTGGACGATTTTGGCACGCAAGGTGGCTGAAGTTTTGATTGTAGATATTGACTGCAAAATTGAAAAAATGGAAAGGGTTTTGCTATTTATCAGGTAGGAAATGCATTAACCCAGTTTTGACACAAAACCGGTTGGCCAGCGGGTTGCTACAACAACCCCGGTCCAACCACAGGTCATTTCGGGCAAATGCATATCCTCGATATTTATAGTGACTCGCCCCGGTTTGAAGGTCGGTTCCTAGTTGAACCGGTTAAACCAGCTGGGTCAGACCGGGTTCTAAAACATTGAATTTAGCTAAATACCCGTACAATAAAACATTGAAAATTAACAAAAACACTCTCATCTATTCATTAAATGTTGTCAGTCGGCCACCACCGTCGAAGGGTAGCCGACAGTCATCATAATGACACACAACTGGTTGTATCTGGTTGATCATGTGTCGATATGATATTTTCAAGCCAGATCCATTGTGGATCTACCCAAAAAAAGCCAGATCTATTAACAAATCTAGCTATTGACGACTAGATCTAGTCATGTTTGGTCTTCAACGATGGCTAAAGATATGATCTTCGTTGACGACCAACTATAACCAAAGATTTAGCCGTCAACGAAATGTAAGCTGCTGAGTGAGCTTAAATCTTATGGCTTCGCAGCCTTTTGTCAACTGCATATTTTTTATTTGTATAGATCCCTTTGTCTAGGCATAAAACTAGATTAGCAAATAATTTCACTCTAAGTTCGGTGGCCTCGTAGAAAGACATTTCAGTCAATTGCATTTTTTAATTTCTACAATTCAGTCTCAGTCTTGCCTTTGAATCCGTTTGTAAAGCTGCCAATGGGCAGTTGATAATGTAAGTTTCTTATACTTTTAATGTTGCTTTTGACCAAGTTTCATGGCATTGGTGATCTGAGTCTTTTTGTTCTTTTTGGTGGATGTATGGTGGCTGTGGTCTGCCTTTGTTTGATTTACTGATGTCTTATACGTCTTTTAATGTTGTCCAATTCAATGTAAAACTTAGCCCAACGTTAATTAGCTGATAAATTGTATTGTCCTTCTGGTTAATGTTATCCAAACCCGCGAAGTAAACATACCATTAAGGGAAATACTAGATATACAAAAACTCTTACAAAGAGTTTTTGTACAAAGTGATGTAGTAATTGTTATACCAATAGTTTTACATTATTCTTTTCTTTCTTTTTACAAACAAATTGTCACATCACTTTGTACAAAGACTCTTTGTAAGAGTCTTTGTACATCTAACATTTCTCTACTATTAATAAGCTTTTTAGCCCATTCTATTTGACATTTTAAAACATACACTCTTACAATTTTAGGCATTGGCATTTAAGAACATTTGCTTTGAGAATAATTGTTAGACATTATACATAAAGTTAGCTTATTTGTTTTTGAAATAAATATGAAAGCACATTGGCGCTTAAAAGAAATTAAGGATTTAAAATATAATAACTTTGAGGTTTAAGGTAAGTAAGATTATTCCAATGGTTTTAAAATGTAATACTATGTACACAGGTTCTCACTTTATGAAATAAAATTGTAATCGTAATTGTATCGAGACTTGAATTAGGCTACATTCGTTTACGTTTTTATCCTACCATTTTTTTTTTCTTTTGTGTAAAAATGAGTAAAATATATGTTTGTTAATGTTCTCCTTCTAATTCTAGTAGCAAAAACAACGAAAATAAAGAAAATGAGAGAGATTGTGGGTGTTATTTTATATATATAATTGATATTTGAATAAAAAATTATATATATATATATTATCTTCTTCCTTTAAACAAAAACTTTTATTTCAAATCAAAGTCTTTTAACACTGAATTGCTAACAAAAACCAACAATTAACATATTTAAGACAAGCTCTTCTAAACGAACAAAATAAATAGTAACTTGAAATGGTTTTCTATTGGTTGTGTTGTTAGGAAAATTTTCTAATTGTAGGCTAACATTAATTATATATTAGTTTTGATTAAAACTGGATAAATTGATAATCCACTAATACACTGATAGGTTTAATGTGATCATCTTAAAGTTTAGCCTATTACACTTCATTTGATTCATTTGAATTGACAATAAAGTGTGACCCTTAAGGTTTATTGGGTCTATAATGGGAGGGCCAAATAAACTATTATTAAATTGGCTAAGTCCCATTTTCCAAATACTATAAGATAATTGAAACCCATTTTAGAAGTTATCATTCAATTTACGCTATTGGAAAGGAAGGCTTACGATTATCTGCCTTCTGGGAAAAAAAACTGTGGCTCCTCTTCTAAGAAATTCAAAAATCATGACACAAAAAAGTTTATCTATAACCCTTTATTATAAATTCAGTATTTTATAAACTAATATGTGGATTATTAAGATTTGAATACATTGATATTATATTGATTATGTAATTCAATCTTTATGACTTTAATGCATCGATTTATATTCACATTTGGTGAATAATTCTTACGTGTGTAAGTGAAATTTTTTATATATATATTTAATTTATTTATTTATGCATTTCATTTTTTTTATTTTCAAATATAATTTTTTGACAAACACATCATGTTTTAAATTTTTCTTTTTTCAATAATTTTTAATATTTTCAAAAAAAGAGAAAAACACATACACAATATTCATTAATGCGTGCACACGATATTTGGAAACTATTATGGTACAATAATACTAACCTCACAAACATTTCTCACTAACACTTTTCACTAACCTATGTGGTAACTTGTAATTAGTTTGGTTAGACGAGACTCATTGTTGGGCAAACAGGACTCATGCGAGCTAATTAATTGCGAGTTAGCACATCGCGTTTGTGAGAGAAAGTTAATGAAAAGTGTTTGTCCATGTAGCATTACTCGTTACGGTATTACCTACCTTTATTTTGGATTTATTATATATTTAAAAAATAATTGCAGCTATTAAATATGAATGAAAAGGCAAATGATATTTATTATATATTTAATAAATTTCAGAAACAATGATAGAACAACATAGAAAGGTACATTTATGAACAGTGAATCAAAGTTTGTTATTAATTTTCTTCTTTTGGTTAATTTTCTTTTTTTTTTTTATAAGATACGATATATAATTGCAACTACAAATATTTAATGCATGCTCCAATAATCGAGGGAAAAAATCCCCATGACAAGTTGTTTTCAGGCAGAAAAGAAGCGGCAGAAAAAGCAATTCTTCGTCTCTGGTAATCTCTGACTCACATCTCCTTTAAATCCATGCATGCATGCACAATATATAATTACTGGGTTGCTTCCAAAGACAGTAAAAAAAAAGTATGATAAGCTGTACTATATTTACACACAAAAAAAGGTCAAAGAAAGGTGGCTATAAATGGTATGTGTGTGTGGTTGTTTGATTGAGTGGAGAAAGTGAGAGAAGAGAGAAATGGAAGGGAAAAGTAGTAAAACTACTGTAGAGATTAATGGTGAAAGTAGTGAGAATAATGCTCATGACGTGAGTTTTGTTGCAGAAGAAGAAGAAGAAGAAGAAGTTATTTTGAAGAAGAGTATTTCGAGTCACGTTTTGTTTGGCCTCTTGATTCAGACCCACTTGAACTGTTTGAAGGTACGCGTTTCATTATTAACTGATCTTTTCTTTTCTTTTCTTTTTTTACATTCAATCTTTTTTCTTAAATTTGTGTTTATGTCTATATATATATATATATATATATATATATATAAAATCATGAGCATAAAATTTGTCGAAATCCAGTGTGTGGTCACTGATTAATTAGAAAACAAAACTTCTGATATAGGAGCAGGAGAGAATAAACAGTCCCTTTGCATGGACCATAGAGAAAAAGTGACAGATCTTAAAAGACCAATGTTGTCCACATTCAATTAACCAAAAATAAATAAATAAATAAAAAGTTTTAATTTCACGAGTTATTTTGCTTTAGCGGTTGCTTTGTATCGAAGAAAATAACAGCATAATATTGAACAAAACTTAAATTGTCACGACATGTTAGAAGGGAGAGATGTTATATATAAATAATTTTATTAGATTATTATAAGGACAATGTGATAATTGATGCAGGGGAAGTGTGTTTATAAGGGATAGTTCATAGCTAATTTTTTTTGTATTTCTTTTTGTTTTTATCTCATCTTCATGCTCCATTTTCCGCATTTGAGAGAGAAAGAGTTGAATAGCTGATGAAGCGTGATAATTTAACTTTGAACAAAAAGAGCAGTTAATGTTTCTACTTTGGTCAATGACTACTACTCCAGAAATATTATTACATTTTTTTTTCTTTTTCAGTTGAACCAGCAGGCCCCAGTGACAAAATATTGTCACCGGTTTTTCCTTTTTCAGTTTCATTATGACATTTTCCTTTCTTCTTCTAAAAAGATAAAATTTCAATTAAATTTTCTGGCATTGAATATTTCAATCTATTTGAAGCCTACTAAACAGAATCTGAATTCTGAATGAAATGCGAATATTTGCTTCAGAGGATTCCTGTATACATATTTTTAAGATTTGAAGATTAGGTTGGCAAATTGAATGGTACCTTTGTGCAGGTGGGTTTAGGTGAACTTGGAGAGTTTGGCACAACAAATACAGCAAACGATCAACCTACTTTTACTCCCAAACCTACCATTCCACCCTCTTCTGAACTTGATCGTTTCATGGTATGATTCTTATTCTTTTCTTTTTTTAAAATGAATGTACATGTGATATGATATCGTTAGATCGATAGACTCACAGAACGACGAAATACATATTGTTTTGATTTTCTGAATGAACAGGAAGCATACTGCAATATGCTTGGGAAGCTGAAAGAAGCTATAGAGGAGCCACTGCAAGAGACAACATCTTTCATTGATGCTATGTACATTCAACTTAGGGACCTCCGCGAAACGCACCCAATAAATAATTCCAACCCCAACTCTCCATGAGGCCCATTACTTGTGAGCTGGGCCTATTTTTGATCCATTCTTGGGTATTTTAAGAGGGCCCCTGCCATTGTCCTATTTTGTTAACTTAATTGTTATAATATGGTTTGTTGTTTTTTGGAGTTATTTATTTTTCTCAGTTCGCCTTCAATTTTAGCTGATAATGAGTATTTTTTATTATGAGAAACGAACTTTTTTACAAGCAAAATTTCATCTGATTACCCAAAACGGAAGATAACAAAGAAAGAAAAACTCGAGATGAATAGTTATTGTTGACATGTGAAGATTATTAGCATTTATCATAGAGTATGGTTGAGCTCAATTACAGTGATTGAGAGCTATTACAAGACTAATTCTACTCCCTAATTGACAGAATTATTACATTACTGTTGGAATCAAGTAATTGATTACTTTCCTTACGTACTTTACTTTTTCTATATAAATAGATGCAAATCTGTACAAACAAAATATATCGAATACACTTTTCTTCTCAAAATCTTCTCTCTCTCAGCATTCTTTGGTAGCTTAGTTGCCTCTCTTGCCACTTTCTGATATGGTATCAAAGTAGGTTGCTTAATCAAGCTTCTGCCCTATTTCTCCTTGCCTACATCCTCTCAAGCCTCCAGGTGTTTCACCTGCGAAAAAAAGGCACTCGAATTAGCGAAATTCCAGATTTTCTTAAAACAACAAAATGATTCCCAATCAACCAAACACTCAACCCACCCAAACAGGCCCACATCCCAACCCTCAACCAAATCCATAGCCCACTCAAACAGGCCCACAACCCAATCCTCAACCAAATTCACAACCACCTAGCCAAAAACCCACTCAACCAAACCCAAATAGTCAACCCAACCCAAATCATGGATCAACAGCGGGTTTACCAATCCTCAAACTGGATTGGGTCAACCTTTCTAGTTTCCCTTCCAACTCATCTCCACCCCTCAACGGCGGCTAGAACCTGGCGACATTTTATACAAGCCGCCGTCAGACAGACTAGAACTCGTTCTGGTCAAGCAACCCCTCACTGGATCAGAAAACTATGCCGTTTGGTCACGAGATTTTCGCCGGGCTCTAATCATAAAGGATAAAGATGGTTTCCTTGACAAAACAATGCCGCCACCCGATGATCCACACCCCAAAAAACAATGGATCAAATGTAACACTCTTGTCCGATCTTGGTTCAACAACTCCCTGACACAAGATGTTGCCGCCGAACTCCCACCGAGAGAGATTGTCAAACAAATGTGGGCCAACATCAAAGAGAAGAGAAGTATGGCCAACTTGATTTAGCCAAACTCTACACTCTTCGACATAATCTTATTGAAGCAAAACCACACAATCAATCGATAACGAGTTATTTCAACCGATTATCATCACTGTGGAACGAACTCGACGCCGTTGAGGATACAATAAAGGGACCACCTGAAACCTTACTTCAATTTTAGAAAATCAAAGAAAAGGATTGAGTAATCCATTTTCTGATGGGGCTAAATGAGAATTTCACCCCATTCCTAACACAAATGCTCAGAAAATCGACACCACCAACGCTTCGCCGCCTCTATCAACTCGCCATTCAAGATAAGCATCAGCGATTGGTCACAGTGGAAGCACCATGCCTTGGTGATTCCACTGCCTTTGCTGCAAATAGAAATGGTCGAGTTGTGAAATCGGAGATTGTGAAAGGTGAGAAAAATAAAGGGGAACAAAGGCGGCTAGGGTTCCTTGGAAATGAGAACAATGGGAATTTATATAATTCCATCAACGGCTCAGATCAAGTCAAACCATCCAACGCTCCACAACAGATCAACCAATTATTCTTATCTAATGGTTCTCAATATAGGTAGTTTCAAAACACATCCAACGACTCTGGATCAAGCAGATTAGGTAAAAACAAGCTATATTGTGAATATTGCAAGCGGCGCAATGACAACCTTGAGAATTGTTGGAAATTACATGGCCGCCCTAAGGACAAATCTAGAAATTCAACGACAAATAATGTGACAACAAATCAGGGAAATGACACCACGATGCCACTTATCAGTCCCGAACAAATCACCCAACTACTCCAGATGCTGAATGAATCCTAATCCAAGAATGCTTCTGCTACTTGTGCAGGTACATCATCTGTCTTTAATAATTCAGTTTCAAAAGATGTTTGGATAATTGACTCTTGTGCCAGTGATCACATTGTCTACCACCATAGGTTTTTCACTATACACACACAACCTAAATTTCCAATATCTGTCCGCATGCCAAATGGTAATGATACCCTAGCCACACGTGTCGATACTGTCCACCTAGGAGAAAAATTGATCCTAAAAAATGTCCTAGTCCCTACCTTCAACTTTAACCTCATTTCGGTATCTACACTATGTGTCGATAATAATTGCACGTTGCAGTTCCTTCCTAATATGTGCCTTTTTCAAGACCCTTCGACTGGGAGACCGATAGGCTTCGGTAAAGCTTATCATGACCTATACTACTTGGAGCCCTTTTTTGATTTTCCTATAAAAAATAAGGAGTTTATTCCTTGTATTACACAACATAAACAATACCTTTGTGATACAAATATTAATACAAACTCCTTTATTTTTCATCAAAGATTGGGTCACAGTGCCTCCATCACTATTCCTAATTGTCCAATTTTCCTTATTGCAAAACAACCTAGGGTCAAATTCCCTATCAGCACTTCCTCCACAAACACCCCATTCGCTTTGATTCACATTGATATTTGGGGACCCCATCATATTCCTAATCATGATGGATCAAAGGTATTTCCTCACAATAGTTGATGACTTCTCTCAGGGAACCTGGGTATTTCTTATGCACTCAAAATCTCAATCCTTTTCCCATATTCAAAATTTTTTTATCTATGGTCCAAACCCAATTTCACAAAAGGGTTCAACGAGTCTGTACTGATAATGCCTTAGATTTTTTCAATCATCAATGTTCCTTTCTATTTCTTACCAATGGGATTCTTCAGGAGAGCTCCTACACCTACACTCCATAACAAAATGTAGTTGTAGAACGTAAACATTGTCATCTCCTAAAAGTAGCCCGAGCCCTTAAACACTAAACCCATATACCCATAACCTTTTGGGGAGATTGTGTGATCACTGCTACCTATTTAGTCAATCGTATGCCTACACAGATCCTTGGGGGAAAAACACCCTATGAGCTACTTTTTGGGAGAAAACCCGACAACTCCCACTTGCTGGTTTTTGGATGTCTTTGCTATTCCACAACAATTTGTCCACATGAAAAATTTGATCCAAGGGCCACCAAATGCATCTTTATGGGATATCCAATGCTAAAGAAGGGGTACCATTTATATGATCCAAAACAACGCAGAGACTCCTCTTACATTAGTTCCCATTCCAGACACTCAATTATCTTCAACAGCAGACAACACAGTCAATGGTCCTTTGACATCAACAGAAGAAAACTTCAAATTGTGCAATTAATAAAGGTTTAGTAAAAACATCAGCTAATTGATGACTGAAGACAAAAATTGAACCTCTTAGTCCTTGCTTGCAATCTTTTCTCTGATAAAATGTATACCAACTTCAATATGCTCTGTACGAGCATGTTGCACAAGATTTGAAGCCATAGCCACAACACTAACATGATCACACCAGAGTATAAGTGTTGTAGAGATCAACTTAACATTAAGCTCTTTAAGTAATTAAAGAAGTCATTACACTTCAGCAGTAGCTTAAGCCAATGCTTTATACTCAAAAAGTAATTAAGACCTCCCAGAGTCTTTAAGGAGAATTGATTATTTTTATTCTGATGAAGCTTAATAAAATAAAATTGAATCTACAACTGAATTGCTAAATCCCCAAGCAAGTTGTAGGACTCAAGACTAATCGAATTAGAGTAAATCAGATTCCTAGGTTTCTAGTTTATCAAGAACATAAACAATGAATTATGAATAATCAAAAGAGCACAAAGAGAAAAATAGAGAAAGTAAAGAACACACACAAAATTATGGTGGTTCGGTAATCAATTGATTACCTACATCTACTCTTCAGGGCAGTAGCGAAAAATTCACTATGGAGAAAGAAAACCTTACAGAGTTTATAGCTCTCTCTTCGCATGAAGATCCCTA
This sequence comes from Pistacia vera, assembly GCF_008641045.1. NCBI lineage: Eukaryota > Viridiplantae > Streptophyta > Magnoliopsida > Sapindales > Anacardiaceae > Pistacia > Pistacia vera. The sequence goes on along the minus strand of NW_022196599.1, from coordinate 650,721 downwards.
AGAAACCCCCTCTGTAATACACGAGAAATAACCTATATGTTCTTCAAATCTCATACATTAAAAAGCCAAAACATCAACAACCATTTATACACAAAGAAAGGAAAAAAGGAATAACAAACTAGACTCACCATCACCGTTTGATTCCATCCAGATATCTTCAAAGCTCCAACTCAACCATTTTTGTAACAACCTTTCTCTCTCTGTAACCAAGAGGGAATAATTGTGAAAGAACAAAAAATGGGGAGAAGCAATTAGATCTAACAAATATCCCAATTGGGAAATCCCAGAAAAGTCCCAGCCTTTCTAAAAAATGGCCTTGACCAAACATATTCAAGGCTGACTTCCATGTAGGCACAAAACAGATGCTACATCACCACAAATCTCCATCTTGGCATCTACTTTTGCCATTCCTCACTACCCTGGAACATAACTTCAACTCTGTTCAATGTGCAGTAGGCTCTTGAAGAGCCTTAGCTTGTCCAAAGTGACAACTTTCGTAAACATGTTTGCTAGGTTCTCCTTTCTTGGAATTTTCTCCACCTTAATGACTTTGTCTTCTACCATATTCCTGATGAAATGTAGCCTTACATCAATGTGTTTTGATCTTTCGCGAAAGACTTCGTTCTTACATAAAAAGATAGCACTCTAGCTATCACTCTTGATTGGAACTTGCTGCTGATTGAATCCCATTTCACTAAGCATTCCCCTAAGCCAGCTTTATTCTTTTGCTACCTTTGTAATTGCAACATATTCTGCTTCGGTAGTTGATAAAGTCACAATAGCTTGCAAATTTGCTTTCCAACAGACCAAGTTATCCCACAAAGAGAAAACAAAACCAATCATAGATTTCATATTGTCTAAATTCCTTGCATAGTTGCATCAACACACCCTACAATGAAATTAATTTGATTCTGCCCTCTGCTATAAACAATACCAGTTGAAATTGATCCCTTGACATACCTAAGTATCCATTTCACAGCTTCCTAATGACTTTTTCCAAGATTACTCATAAACTTGCTCACATAACTAACTGCAAATGCCAAATCAAGTCTTGTATAGACCATTAGGTACATCAAACTACCTATTGCATTTACATAAGGAATACTAGCCATTTCTCTTTTCTCTTCTTCAGATTCTAGACACTGTTCTACACTCAAATTAATATGTTGACCCATGGGAGTTTTGACGAGTTTTCCTTTCAATCTTTTCAGCATATTCCTTTTGAGATAACATCAGCCTTCCTGTTTTCCTATCTCTTTCAATATTCATCCCTAAAATCTTTTTAGCTTGTCCCAAATCCTTCATTTCAAACTGCCTATTAATTTCACCTTTAGATCTAGCAATTTTAGAAGAATCTCTACAAGCTAAAAGCATATCATCAACATACAAGGCTAGATAAATATAACAATCACCATACAAGCATTTGAAGTAAAAACAGCCATCAAAACTACTTCTAACAAAACCAGCATTCATCATAAAACTATCAAACTTCCTATACCATTGCCTAGGGGATTGTTTTAAGCCATATAAAGATTTCTTCAAAAAACATACTTGGTTTTTAGACCCCTTTTTAAACATTTCAGGTTGCTCCATCAAAATCTTCTCTTCTAAATCACCATTTAAGAAGGCTACTTTGACATCTAACTACTCTAACTCTAATTCAAACTAAGCCACCAAAGACAAAAGCACTCTAATAGTTGTATGTCTCACAACTGGTGAAAAAATTTCATCGTAATCAACTCCCTCAACCTGTGTGAAACCCTTTGCTACTGATCTAGCTTTAAACCTATGTGCTTCTACCTCTGGTATTCCCTCTTTTCTTTTGAAAACCTATTTGTACTTGACAACCCTACTACCCTCAGGCTTGTTTATAAGGATCCAGGTCTTATTCTTCATCAAAGAATCATACTCTTCTTGCATGGCTAGTTTCCACTGCCTAGAATCTCTACTTTCCATAGCTTCCCTAACTGTTTTAGACTCCTCTTCAACTTCTTCAGCAATTTGAAGAGCAAATGCTATCATATCAGCATGTGAGTGTCTCCTAGGCGGTCTAATTTGCCTCATTTCTCTATCTCTAGCTAGCTGATAGTTTTGTAGTTCATTATCATCATCATAGACTTGTTCATCATCACTATCTTCTAAACCAGGTTCCTCCTCTCGTGGTTGAGAAATTCCTTGTTCATAATCTGACTGTAGACTATCATGATTAACAATAGGAGCTTCACTACCTAAGTCCAGATTAATCACCTCTGTTTTCCCTTTGATTCACTCCCTTTCTCACTCAACCCACCTAAACTTGACATCCCTACGGACTATACACCTTTTCCTCACAATATCCAAACATTTATACCCTTTAACCCCATCAAGATAAATAAGAAAAACACACCTAATAGCCTTTGGTTGTAATTTGTCAGATTTTTCATGCACAAACACAGTACAGCCAAAAACTCTTAGGTAACTATAATTGGCAAGATGTCCAAACCATTTCTCTATAGGTGTTTTGAAATCAATGGCTGAAGAGGGTATTCTATTGATTAGAAAAACTATTGTGTGGGCAACCTCTGCCCAGAATTTGGTGGGGAGTTTGGCACAAGATAATAGATTCTCACCTTCTTTAAGATAGTCCTATTCATTCTTTCTGCTAGGCCATTTTTTTGAGGTGTATACCTCACTATCGTATGCCTCATAATTCCATTATCTCTACACAATTTATCAAACTCTTTATTAACAAATTCCAGCCCATTATCTGTTCTTAGTTTTCTAATCTTCTTCCCCATTTGGTTCTCAAACACGATCTTCCATTCTTTGAATTTTCTAAAGGCTTCCCCTTTATTCTTCAAAAAATATATCCAAACCCTTCTAAAAAAGTCATCTATAATGCTAATGAAGAATCTACAGCCCCCCAAAGAAGGATATTTAGTTGGCCTCCATACATCAGAATGAATGTACTCAAGAACAGACTTAGAATAATGCTTCCCAATATTAAACCTAATTCTGCTCATTTTCCCATAAACACAATGATCACAAAAGGACGGTCTCTCTATTTTGTCTCCTCCTAACACCTTTTGCTTACTTAGCTCAACTAAACCTTTCTCGCTAACATGCCCTAGCCTCCTATGCCACAAAGAAGTCTTATTTGGTTTCTGTGATGACACAACTACTGTTCTAGTGATGGCTGAACCATTTAGAACATACAACCCATTTTTCGCATTTAGAACATACAACCCATTTTCCCTTTCTCCTTGCATTACTACTAGGGACCCTTTTGTGACCTTAAGGACTCCACCTTAAGCCTTACAACTAAACCCATTAGAATCTAGACTTCCTAAGGAAATTAGATTCCTTTTTAACTCAAGTATAAACTTGACCTCTGTGAGTAACTTAGAACTGCCATCATGTAAGCTTAACCTAACATCTCCAATGCCTAAGACATTACACACAACATTATTACCCATCAAAACTTTCCTAAATTCTAATTTCTTAAAGTTCATTAGAAAACTCCTATTTGGAGTCATGTGAAAAGTACACCTAGAATCTAAAATCCAATCAGAATCAGTTTCCCTATCTAAAGCAACCAGAACATTAGAACTTTCATATCCATTAGAGGCTACATCTACACTTCCACTAGCCTCTTTTTCTCCTAGTTTCTTTTTCATATCTGGACAGTCTCTTTTGAAATGCCCTTCTTTATAATAGTAGAAACACCTCCTCACAAACTTGGATTTTGACTTAGACCTACCCCTAAAGTGACCTTTCTTAAACACTTTCTTTTTAGATCTGCCCCTTACATTAAGCCCTTCACCATCTAACTTACCATCTTTCCTAAACTCAGCATCTTTGGCAGTAATGGCTACTACCACTTCATCTAGTTTAAAGGTCTGTCTACCATACTTAAGGGTATCAACAAAATTAGCATACATCTTGGGTAATGAGTTAATGAGTATAACAGCTTGATCCTCATCCTCAACCTTGACACTTAGACCTTCTAAATCTTGCACCAATTTCATGAAATCATTCATATTTTCTCCTAATGACTTATTTTCATCCATTTTAAAACAAAAAACTTTTGTTTTAAAACTAGCATATTAGGAGAAGACTTTGACAGATACAAAGAGCTAGCTTTTCCCAAACCCCTGTTGGTGTGGTCATCTTCTTCACTTCTCTCATAACTTTGTCCCCCAGACCTAGAATTAGGGTACTATAAGCTTTATCTAGCAGATCTTTCTTCTCCTTCTCACTCAAAGACTCTGGTAAGCTATCCTCACCCTTTAAGGTAGTTGACAACCCATCCTTAACTGGAACAGCCCTCATCTTCATCTTCCATGACCCATAATCATTGTCTCCTGTGAAATTCTCTATTTCAAACTTAGACATATCTAGGCTTACAAACCTCACAGCTACTAAGAGATTAAAAACCCCAAAATTCAAGACCTAGAAAACCCTAAATCATGAAACCCATAAAGATTAAGCCCTAGATAGTACCAAACATGATCAATCCCCAACACCCAGACTTAATCTAGCTCTGATACCACTTGTAGGACTCAAGACTGATCGAATTAGAGTAAATCAGATTCTTAGGTTTCTAGTTTAGCAAGAACATAAACAATTAATTATGAGTAATCAAAAGAGCACAAAGAGAAAAATAGAGAAAGTAAAGAACACACATAGAATTATAATGGTTCGGTAATCAATTGATTACCTACATCCACTCTTCAGGGCAGTAGAGAAAAATTCACTATGGAGAAAGAAACTCTTATAGAGTTTATAACTCTCTCTTTACATGAAGATCCCCAAGAAAACCCCTTTGTAATACACCTGAAATAACCCAGATGTTCTTCACCTCTTATACATTAAAAAGCCAAAACATCAACAACCATTTATACACAAAGAAAGGAAAAAAAAGGAATAACAAACTAGACTCACCATCACCGTTTGATCCCATCCACCGATCTTCAAAGCTCCAACTCAACCATTTTTATAACAACCTTTCTCTCTTTGTAACCAAGAGGGAATAATCGTAAAAGAACAAAAAATGGGGAGAAGCAATTAGATCTAACAAATATCCCAATTAGGAAATCCTAGAAAAGTCCTTGCCTTTCTTTCTAAAAAATGGCCTTGACCAAACATATTCAAGGCTGACTTCCACATGGCAAAAAACAAATGCCACATCACCATACAAGTAAAATATGTTTGAGTTTCTCATACCAAGCTCGTGGAGCCTGTTTAAAACCATAAAATGCTTTCACAAGTTTGCAGACACATGTAAGTTGATTAGAATCAACAAATCTTTCTAGTTGTGTCATATATACTGCTTCTTGAAGATCACCATTCAATAAAGCATTGTTAACATAAAATTGTTGGATATCCAAGTAAGCACTATTCTAACTGTAGCTAGTTTTACAACTAGGCTAAATGTCTCAGCATAATCCAGACCAAGTGTTTATTGTCTTTCACTCTGTACACCCACTTGTAACCTATAAGATTCACTTATGTAGTTTTAGGTACAAGAATCCATGTGTGATTCTTGTGCAAGGCTAAAAATTCATCTTTCTTAGCTTCTAGCCAATGGGGAGATAAAAGAGCTTCTAACACTGATTCAGGCTATTATACTTCCGTTGAGAAAATCAAACGAGCTTTAGAAATAGATTGTTGAGTGTGTGATCTAGTCTTCATAGGATGTTGTTGAATATCATAACTTGCTGAGAAAGCATAGATTTATCTTGTGATAGAGGGATAGATATATCAATATGAAAATGAATATCTTTAACAATAACACACCCTCGTCTATTGATAAAGGTGTATTATCAGAAGAAAAAGTATCCCTAGAAGAAAAGGAAGTAGAAGAATTTAAATGTAAAGAAAAAGAAGCAACTAGTGAATGAGCTGAAATTGGTGATTTTTCTAGTGAAGAAGTAGAATTTAAGGCACAATCTTTGTGAGAAGATACATGATTATTAAAGATTAATGAACTAGACTCACACAGAGGCCAAATTAAATTTAAAGTAGAAGAAGAAAAAGTGTTAGTATCAAATAACATAGAAGAAGGTGCTTTGACCAAAATACCCATGTTTTCCAAACCAAACCTTCAATTTTTTTACTTCAATCTTACAGAAACAACAGATTAATGATGAAATTATTGTTTCAATTTGTCAAGAATTTGAAACGGTTCAATAATCGAATTTCAAATTATAAGAAAAAGAGAGAGAAAGTGGGAAAGAGAGTGGATAGTTGCCTTTTATATGAGGCTAATTTTTGAATCATGACAATTGTTAGTTCATATAGTTTAGGGTTTGGAAATGTGATTAATTTTTTTTAACACCCCAAAAATTTGATTAATTTTATTAATATCCCTTTTGAAAAATATAGTGTACTAACATGTTTACTTTATTTTTGTATTTTAGATTTCAATAAATTAAAACAGATTACACCAAAGATACATGGATATACTGGGTTTACAAGAACTAGACATAGGGCCCACGCATTGCACGGGTATGTTTATTAAATGTTTTGAAATGGAAAATGATAGAGTTACCAAAAGTTATACACCGAATTCGTACACTGAATGACGTGGCAAAATTCTGACCGTTGCTTAATATTAACTTATAATGAATCAACGGTCAAGATTTTGTCACGTCATTCGTGCACACCCTGTAACGCCCCACTTGAGGTACGTAGTTAAGATTTGATGAATGGCTTGAATGTTTATTGATTTACCCTCATTTGAGTTTGTATGTTGTTAATTGTTTGGTTTGGTTGAGTGTTTCCCTGAAAATTGTAAAGACTTGGCAAAATTTTGATGTTACAGTCTTCGCCGGGCGAAGAAGAAGCTTCGCCGCGGCGAAGAGGTGCTACAACGCACGGTGTAGCTGCTGTAAGTTTTCATCGGGGCGAAGAAATAGCTTCGCCACAGCAAAGACTCAGCTGAAATATTCCGATTTTTAGAGATACTTCCTTTGGGGCACAATGACCATTTTACCCCTATGATCAGAAAAAGTGGGGATTGAAAGCAAGGAAATTGCATGGGAATATTTATTTGGGTGCATTTGCAAAAGAAAGGACAAGTGGATTCCTAAGAAAGAGTAAGGGTAAGATGGAAAGAGGGGAGAAAATATGAGATATTAGGTTTAGTTTTAGAAAACCTCTCATTTCTTTCTTTCCACCACCCTCTTCATCCTTCAATTCTCTCAAATTTTCATTCAACTTTTCAAGGATTTTTGGAGGGTTTTGTACTAGAAGTTGATACAGTTGATCCTAAGCACTTAAAGGTAAGAATCCTTACTCTAGATGTGAATTTTATTGGTGTAAGAGTAGGATCCTTATTGAGTTTGTGTTTAAGGTTTAAGAGAAAGTATCAAGCCATCAAGAGTGGAGGCTTAAGTGGATTTTACTTGAGTTTAAGGTAAGTAAATCCACCTAAGTGTGATTTGCATGATTGAAGATGTTAGAGATTTCTATATGATTTAATTGATTGAATTTTTTATGTTGTCATGTTTGATGGATTTATGAATGAGTTTATTGTTGTTTATGAGAGAATTCCACCATGAAAATGGTGGATTGTGTTGATAAAAGTTGGTAGAAGTATGGATAAATTGAAAGATTTTGAGAGGAATATTTGAGTTTATTTCTTTGCAAGATGTGTGATGAATTAAAGGAGTTGAACTCCAATTTTGGATGGTTAAGAAAGAAGTAGAATTATAGTAAGAATAGAGTTTATGTATGCACACATATTGTTTGATGAAATGCCTAAAAAGCATTGGTAGAAGTAGAGAACCTTACTTTATGCAACATAGCATATTTGCATTTCATGAATGCATATAAGAAAGATTCTAGGCATGAGCCACCATGTGCTATGTTTATTTGAATAATCACCTAGAAAGAAATATGAGAAATGAGAAAGAACACTCTAAGAATAGAGATAAAGAAAAGAACTATTCTCTTAGAATAAGAGAAAGAAAGAGTTAGCACTAGAGAAGTGCTAAAGAAGAGAAAAGAATAGGTTGTGTGATGGGGATCCCGTAGTGTAGAAATTAACCATGTAACCGCCATAAGAAAGCGTTATCCGCCATGAGAGAGGCGAATGAGAATGAGAAAAAGAATTCTTTAGCCGTGAAAATACATGTGGGTGAGGGCTATACATGAGAGAGAGTACACCACATACTCACATGACTAAGGGTTCCGAATCCATGCATCAACCAAGACCGATCGGCGAAGAATAAGAAAGAATAAGAAAACATGAGAAAAGAATAGAAAGAAAAGAAAAGAGAGAAATGCATTGTTATGATTAGTGCATATGCATCCCATCCATGCATGTTATTATGAGATTCTCCATGGGTGATGAGAATAGAAAGAAAAGAAACGAGAGAAATGCATTGTTATGATTAGTGCATATGCATCCCATCCATGCATGTGATTATGAGATTCTCCATGGGTGATGAGAATAGAAAGAAAGAAAAGAATAGTGAGAGCTAGAAGTAGAGTAAGAAAAGAATTGAAGAGTAATACACGGGCACTATGGAATAAAAGATTTACTTACTGAGCATCTTTATGCTCACCCCGTTGTTTTCTATGTTTTTACAGGTCATAGGTGAGGACTTGGTCGGATGGACATCGACAAGCGGGGAGACTTGACTGCACTGTCCACTGTTTTGAGAGTCTTCTTGTACAAGTGATATTGTACTTTGTAATGTATATATTAAGTAAAGAAAATTTTTTGGGCCCAACTATTTTGATAAGTATACTTGTCTTTTCATTAATATATTTAATGATTTTGATAGTAGAAAGAAGTTGTTACAATACCCTTCGGTAACTGTAGCATTACTCTTCTGAAATAGGTTGTAAACAAATTTATTCTAACAAAATAAAGTAATTAGATTAAGAGATGATAATTGTTAAATTATACAAGTTTTAGAGTAAATATAAATTCTATATATGTACAGAGTTGTGTTAAGATAAAATTAATAATTGTACTTTTATAATTATTAATATTATTAAGATCAATTATTTAAACTTAAAATTTATATTGAGCTTTCACAATTTCTATAAGTTATATTCCTTTTCAAGTTTGACATTGATTGGTCAATTTTTTTCTCACAGTATAGGATTCATATATTTCTTTAAAATCAGTAATCTCCAACCAAGGTTTGAAAACAAACATCTATTCACACAGTTCATTCAAAGACTTTGTTTATTTTATAGTTGAGAACATGATAACTCAATTAATTTCTGGGTTAATAATTGTAGCACTACAAAACAGAATATGAAAAGACTATCTTCCATCTTTATACGTTTTTATTTAAAATTGTTAGATTTTTGGAATGCCTATGTAATGTAGTTATTAATTATTATTAATACTCATCCAATGTGTGAAGATGGAAGAATTTAATCAAAACCAATGTGTCAAGATGGAGAATTTTTAGTAGATTCATTAAACAGTAAATACAATGCGTCAATTAAAGGAACAATTTTCAATCAATTAATGAGTAACATCAAAATCATACTTTTATTATAAAAGAAATAAGTACATTAGTTTTTCATACTGTGACGTGGGTTTGGATGATATAGATGGTGTTTATTTTCTATTTCTCTTATAGTTGTTCAATTCCTGTAGTGCATATGCATACTCTCTTTTGTTTATGTTATAGATAATATCCATGGCAGATTGCATGATTTCTAACATCCGTTCAATGACTTCTCTGAATTCGTCTCTAGCAGTATGTAGATCATCCAGATTGGTGTCAATTTTTTTGAAAATTTCCCCCAATTCCGGCATTCCTTTGAAAAATGTCTAAACCAATTGCAGAAACAATATACAATCAAATTTTATAAATATATGGAAACGGTAACATGAATATGCAAATATAATTATTAGATGAATTCTCGACATATCAAAAAAGTTTTTTTTTTTTTTTTATGGTTTTTATATTCCTGCAAATATGTATTATCGTTTTGTTTGACATTTTGTAATTTAGAATACAAAAGATGTGGAACATTCATACCTTCTGGTTGCCTTGGTGGAGAATTATTGTTGTTGAGATCGTTGCAGATTCTTTTGGTTATGATGTTTTGTTAGCCATTTTCGAATTAAGTTGTGGAGAAGAAATGAACAATTAGAGCTTATAGTATTTGAAGAAAGTTAAATGGGAGATTGATGTCAAAGTAATATTTATAGGAGAATAGGATACGAAGAGCTGGAATCTGAACAGAAAACTGGTAATAAATAAACGTGTCGATTGAGAAACTGTTAATAATTGTTTGGATAAGGTAATACGAAATGTTAGTAGACTATCTGTACAATATTAAAGAAAACCGTAATAAATATTTTGTTAAGTGTGCAACATATTAGTTAGGTAGTTAATGATCGTTCGGCAAGATGTTGAGATATTATAATAAATAAACACTGTGATTTACTAATAATAAAATCTTGTTGATATATTTTTAAAGGAAGGGCAATAAATATTTTGTTAAGTATCCAAGTCAGAGATGATATGATGATGTCATAATATATTTATTAATTTTTTAATTGTGGTTCGACAATATGGTTATAAAACATGCATATAGTTCGGCTTCGGTCTTGTTTAATCAATAATGCTACAAAAGTTTTTTTAAATATGTAATAGAAATTGTAATTTATAGTTTTTTTTTTAATTAAGATTATAATATATTTAGATTCATGTTTGTTGAATATGTTTAATTTTTTAACATTTTTATACAGTTTTGTCTAATATTGTTATTAAATATTGTTTATGTTTTATCTAGTATTTTAGTCTTGTAATTAAAATTTTGTGACTTCACATTGGAATATATCTTGATTTGTTTTATCTAAATAGAAATATGAAATAAACAGATGGAATAAATTTGAACTAATTTTTTATGTGAGAATTTTTGTTAATGTATAAAATTCTGATGGTTCCTTCACATCGATAATCCTCATATTGATTTTGAAAATGTATGTCTATCTATACAGTTTATTCAAAGTTTTTTGGATTATTTTCTGATCATTGCCTTGTTTATTTAGCAGTTGAGAACATGACAACCCAATCAATTTATGGGGTACTATATCAAACAATATCAAAGTTGCTCCGGAAAAATTAATAGACATCTAGTAACAGATAAACACATTGATTGAAAAAGTGTTGACAACTTACTGGGTAATGGGATACGAAACGGTAGCAAACTATTTGTAGCACATTAAAGGAAAGCATAATGAATAGTTAACAATGGTTCGGCGGGCGGGTTTCCCAAAGATGTTGTGGTTTGGTGTGGAATTTAATCTAATTAGTAATGGAATGGAATTTTTTTTTGATATGTTATAGGAACAGTATTTAGATTGCTATTTGTCAAACATGTTTAATTATTTGAGATTCGCATAATCATTGGTGTTTAATATTTTTATTAAATATTGTTTATGTTTTATTGATCATTGTAATTTTGTGATCAATTTTTCTTTATAAGTTATTAAATATTTGGATCAATCTTAGATAATTGAGTGAGTTTTAACTTCCATTTTCAGATTAAATTAAAAAGCATTTAAATTTTTACATGTACAAAAAATTACATAAGAAACTTACTAAAAATTAACTTTCATATAGACTATTTGATAATCCACGTTACATCTATGACATGTGATATTTTCTGGTGATGTTGATCTGTCCCAATGTATCAGATTTTGATTCTCCTTGTTGCAAGTCCCAATATTTGTCTTTTAATGAGAATTGTGGCAGTTGGAGTCAGAGACTTGAATTCTTCCCTACAATATTTTAGTTTGTAGAAATGATTAGGTAGTTTTACTAATTTCATTAGAATTTGTAAATGTAATACACTGTATAGCTAGTAATTCTTTGAAAAAAATATATGATAAAATCCACTAAATAACTTTTATAAGCATATATACATAATGTAAAATCCGAAAATTCTAATTTTAATTCGTATAAATATATACACAAAATACTGATATACATTAGTAAGCACAAGGTAATCTTGAATAGTGTCGCCAAACTCTCGCCACTTCTTGACGTCCCACCCGATTGCAAATCATCTAGTACTTGCAAAACAGTAAAATAACAGAGTGAGCACTAATTGCTCAGTAAGTAAACCAAACTGCACGACTGTTCTTCCTCCGTTACTCATGTTCTGATTTTCCTTTTCTCACTTTATTTTTTGCTAATATTATTCATTCCTTTTTGTTATTCTGCATTCTTTTCTGATACTCTGATTTGCTAATTACCAATGTGCAAAGACAATGAATAAAACTATACATCATCGAGCACATAAAAATACTGAATCATGTAAGTAGCATAATACATATTCAGAATAATAAAACTTTCCTAAGAAAAGAACTTTCTTTTCTTTTCTATTTCTGTTTCTCTTATGTTGTATCTCTTTCTTTTCTTCTCAGTTTCTCTTTCTTTTCTTTCTTCTTTCTAGTTTGCCGATCGGACTAGGTTGATGCATGGATTTGGAACCCTGGCCATGTGAGTGGGTACAGTCCTCATCTACATGCACTACTCATGGACTGTACAAGTACTGTATCTCTCTGATGTGGCCGCTCGCTCGTGGCGGCGTGCATTTAAGTATACTCTACTGGGTACAGTCCTCATCCACATACACTACTCACAGACTGTACAAATACTATATCTCTCTGCTAATGCCACTCGCTCGTGGCAGCGTGCATATGGGCATCTCTATCACTCACGGGTTCCCCATCGCAAAAACCTTATATCATAATATATAATAGAAAGAGATACTATGCATATTTCAACATGAATTTCCAAGCTATGGAAATTCTACATTTGCATTCTTTAAAAAACATAAACTTCCATATATGAACATATATGAACATATCATTTCATCATGACCATTTTGTGGATGCATAATAAATTCATAGAAATATATCATCCTTAGGCTTGTTTATACATGCACAAGCTCATACTTAGGTGATATATAACATATTACACATAGCCTCCATGGTCATTCATTACATCAAATATATATGCTCATACAATCATTAAATAATCATAAATACAACTCATTCAAACATGCTTCACAACCCTTTAAGCATTATTTTCATACTTGGAATCAATTATAGATTATTAGACTACAAATAAACTAATAAAGTGGAAGCATTTTTGAGATAGTCATTCTGCACATGTCATATTCAAGAAGGCATATCTTGAGTTATACACCTCCGATTTCTATGATCTTGGTCTCATTTTAAAGCTTAGAGAAAGGACTACAACTTTTATTTTTATGACTCAACCCAGTTCGATAGCTAAGATGCCAAAAAATCACTTAGAAAGTCAGAGATTTGACAGGGCAACCTTGGTAACATGCCTACTTTAAGGCTTTTCCATACCTATTTACCTCCACTTACTCCCTAACCTTTCCTAACCATTCTTCCCTGTGAAAACAGGTTAAAAGATCAATAATATACATTCAAACTTCAAGTCTTGCCTTTCTCTAACCCTTTCCTCATTAGGGTTTAGCCAACTCATGCATGCACTTTCTCTTTGGATTTTCATCAAACACTTCATATGCACATGCAACTACCTTGTTGGCTACACTTCCACAACTCTCTAATTCAACCAAATTGTGAGCCAAAAACTCACTAATTATAGCATCAAACCTGTCCATTTTCAATAATTCTCTACACTTCAAAAATCTCAACACCAAATCTTCCACAACTTCACCAAATCTTCACATAACCATACACTACTTCTCATGGCTAGAATTAATACATCAATAAACATCAAAAACAGCCCACAATTCTCTTATACCATCACATATAAACATGCAAAAATTCATTCAACACAAGTTTTGCTCAAATTAAGGTTCAAATTAGGTTTACTTACCTTGAATATGTGAGATCATTTCCTTTTTGCTCTAAATCTCTTCCTCTTGGACCTAGATCATATAAAAACCATAAAAATTTAAAACTTTAAAGTTTAATCACATTCCTTTTGCTAGAATCTTACCTTAGGATGCTTTAGGATTGAAAATCTCCAAAAATCCAAACCAAATCCTATGATTTTCCTTTGAAATTTAGTGAAGGAAATTGAGAGAAAATGGGGTATAAGTGGTGTTAACAAGGGCTGAAGTATGTTAGGGTTTCTTCAAATAAAGTCTTATATCAAATAATATATGCATGTATTCCCATTTTGCCCTTGCATTTTCGCTAAAATTCCATCTATGTCCCTTAATCAATTAGCATAATGCCCTCATTTTTATTGCATTCTCTATAAAATTCTATCTCTTTTCACTCCCCACATTTTCAACTAAATTTGAGTGAAAAGACCATTTTACCCTTAATGAACTTTTAAGGAATTTTCTTCACATTGTCTAAGGTAACTTGAAAGAAATCCAACGAAGGGTATTAGGGCATAAGTAAAATTACGTACCTTGATGTGGGTGTTATAGTATACCTCTGTTGCATGTAAAGTAAGCAGAGCAATGGCAATGTGATATATTGCTTGTGCGGAAAACTCATATTTGTCAAACTTATGAATTGTGTGTGTGCACAAATGTTTTGCGTGCACACTAATTGTCAAATTTGAGTCTTGGCTTGTTTCGTTTAGAGTGTGTGTGCACAGCAGTTTGTGCTCTCACTCTTGATTCAGATATTTGCAACTCAGCACGAGTTGCATGATTGAAAAAGTGAAAAAAATATTGTTTATCTTTGTCTCTCACTTTTTAAGACCTTTTTACATGTGTCATAACACCCTTAAGTGGTCCTAGGGAATAAAGTACTTTTCCCAATTTGCTTTGTGGTCAAAACCAAAAAGAAGGAAAACTTTCCTTATTTGGACAAACATTGGTCAGTCCCTTATTGGCTGACTTGGCATTATATTGTTGAGCAAGAAATCCTTCATTATATAATACCCCTTCTTGCGTGTATGAATCTAACCTTTTGATATTTTATTGCATTGTACTCTGAAATACTTAGAGTATTCTTTCTCTTAAGGTTCAAAGGTTTATTTCCCTATTTTGTGCCAAAACCTCACCATATCAAACACGTTATTGATGGCTCTTGGAACGTGGTTCCTTTGCTAATGTTGGTGCGTGGCGTCAGTGCTTGAAGCTTGGTGGTTTACAAGCTATTCTCGGGTGTGTTCCCGGCATGAAGAAGATCCAAGGATTTGCTACATGTTAAGGATTCAGAGTGTCGTGCTAAGTGTAAAGTTGAACAGGGAGTTCTATTTACTATAACTTAGATAAGCTTTGAACAATATCTTGAAATGTGTTTTTAACTTAGTGAATTGTTTGATCTGGACAAGGTTCCATGGATGTAGGCTAAAAGTGGATTTAGCCAAACCATGTATATGGATGTGTTCTTTATTTTTCTGCACTTATGTTTGATGTGTTCAAATTGGAATTGCATAATCTACTTGGTAAATATTCCGCTGCACTTTAAAATGGGCACCTAAACGTTAAATAGAGTTCAACAACTCTAACAGCTTTCATGTTATATTTTTGGCAAACTGCAATCAGTAGTTGTAATCCCATATGTGTATCATGTTCGATGAAGAACAAATGTGTTCCAAGCAGTAGCAAAGCTTGTTTATTTTCTACTTCTACAAGTGTCTTCAGAATTGAAAGTCCCGCTGTTGTTATTGTTGGCAATTTGTGTTGTTATTTCGAAATGTCCCTTCTTTGTAATATTTGTTTTATGTTTGCTAGTTTGTTTAGAGATTTGCACCTATAAATTGTATGGTAAATAATGGTTTCGAAGCACAAGATTCGTAATAATTAAAAAAAAAAATCTATAGTCGAGAATCACAATACCATTACCTGTATGATTAAGCAATTAAGAATAAATAAGTGTGCCAAATATGACAGTTAAATATGGATTCTAAAATGCATTTTGGTTTTTGTGTATTAGAAACTATTAACAACTAAAGATGCACATGGTTCGGGACAATCATTTGTATGGTTAACCATTATTGTTATAAGACTCCAACGGAACAAACCACTGTCCTATTGTTATTAGTTGTATGTTTAATCATTTTGTATAATATCATTTTCTGTATGACTAAGAAAATAATGAAATCAATAGACTAATGAAATACGATGGTTTTAGTAAAACTTACGTTAACCGTATTAATTGTAAAGCGGTGTCGTCTTTGTTGGTTGCTTTTACAATGATTCGTTGTTATGGTAATTGTAACAGACATGTGGGTTGTTTTTTGGTTCTTTTGTAAGGAATCATGATGTTTTGGTGCTGTTTTTTGGGTGCAAGTATATGGAAATTATGTTGTTAATATGGTTTCTATGGTTTATATAGTTCGCGTGTGGGTAGCAAACAATTTTTTTTTTTTTTTTTTGTGTTTCAACTTCTTAAATAATGTTCTGTTAATTATTAATGAGAGTCAATGTTGTTATTTGAATCTGGTTTTAATAGTTTTGTAAATTAATGATGGTTGTATTAATCATTTAATGTTAAGTATTAATTAAATTTAAATGTAAATGGTCCGCATTCATCTAAATTTATATATAGGTATATTAAGTATTTGACACATTTGATTAGTATGAATTTTTTTAAACCAGTGGGAAACGGATAGTGTTTCATCAAAATAAATACCTGCTTTTATGAATTCTATTAATATCGTATAAATATCTGCATAAACAGTATCATTTATTTGATCAACACTTTAACAAAAGCAGTACATTAAGCGACATTAAATATCATAATACCAAATATCATCAAAATATCGAACACATCAACCAAAAAGTAAGTACATTAACCCATAATTAAACCCAAATTCTAATATTCTAATTTTTAATAGTAATGTCACATTAAAAATATCACATAATAGTACAATGCACCAATCAACAATAAATAAACATGGTGATTTAATAATAATGAATCTTATTGGCACAGTTTTAAAGGAAACGGTAATAAATATTTTGTTAAATATTCAAGTCAAAGATGTTGTGATGATGTGATAATATATTAATTAATATAAAATATTTATATGGTTCGGTATTGGTCTTGTTTAATTGTTTATGTTTTATTGAGTATCTTAGTTTCTTAATTAAAATTTTGTTGATTCACATCAGAACATATTTAGATTTGTTTTGTTTAATTAGGAATACAAAAGAAACAGATGGAATATGAATAAAGATGTTATAATAAATAAACATGGTTGTTTAAGAAGAATAAAATCTTATTGGCATACGTTTAATAGAAAGGATAATAAGAATAGATTGGAAAAGGTGGAAAAAATGTATATGCATGAAAATATGACATCGAATATCGATTGTTCGATTAGACCATATAATATTCAGGTAGTCTTCTCAACTTGCATGAGTTATTTAATAACATCTATCTACAATTGATATTAATAATTATATAAGTACAATTATTAATTTTATCTTAACATCTGGTCAATAACTTCTCTAAATTTGTCTTGGTATCACTTTAATATTGTTAGAGTTGGTGAACTCTATTTAACGTTTAGGTACCCATTTTTAAAGACGCAACGGAATGATTTACCAAGTTGTGTTAACACAGTCAGGTTTACAACAAATCAATAATAATTAAGCTGTAAATGTAAAGCACACCAACATATGCATGGTTCAGCTAAATCCACTTTTAGCTTGCATCCATGGGATCTCGTCCAAATCGAAGCAAATCCACTAATCAACAAACATTACAAGATATAATTTAAAGTTGATCTAAGATATAGTAAAAAGAACTCCATGTTCAACTTTACACTTAGCACCACACTCTGAATCTCTAATGTCTTGTTGCACCACAGATCTCTTCACACCAGGTTCACTCTAGGAAAATGCTTGAGCTCCACCCAAGCTTTAGTCGTTGAAGACACGCTCCAGCATCAGCAAAGGAACCATGTTCCAGCCGCCATTCAACAATGAAGATAAACAAAAAAGTTTCTAACACAAAACCATATAAAAGAACCTAACCAAGAATAACTCTCTGAATAGTTCAAAGCACCAACGAAATAGATATTTAGGTTCAAAAAGAAAAACAAACAAGGAAGAAGATGAACTTCCTTTTAGCTCAACAAAGATGAAGGATGATAAGTGTTTAGCACAAAAACATATGGGGAACCTTTAAGGAAAAAAACTCTCTGAAAGTTTCAGAGCACAAGGCAAAAACAAACATAAAGGTTAGTTCACAAATGAGCAAGAATGAAGAAGATATAGACCAATTTCGTTCTCCCCAATTCTTGCCAAGTCTGCAAACAAGGGCTGATATATATTGGTCCAAAAATGGAAAAGATTCCATCTATCTTTTGGGACCACAACCAAAAAAGGAAAAACCTTATTTCCCTGGACCACAAGAGGATATTGGGACACCTGTAGGTGGTCTTCATGACAGCACAATAGATGGACAAAAATATCTCCCCTGATAAAGATAAAAACCTAACTTGTGAAAAACGAGTCAGACATGTGATGTTAGCACAACAGAAAAGTGTGCGCACACACGAAATGAAAAAGCAAAAGGCATAAGCCTGACATAGTTGAACATGTGGAGGACAAAAAGAATCCCAACTTTTTGTTGGACCACAAACATATCTTTTCTCTTTCTTGGGGGACCACAGACAAGGCCTTTCAACCTTTTAGGATCACATAAGGAAATTGTGACACATGTAAAGTTAGGTCACACAAGAATATCATGAATCAAAATAAACTTGATAGGCAAGACAATAAAGAGAAAACACCACTTGGCAAAATGTGTCACCATAACATAAGTTTGACAAAAATATCAACAAATATTATGTAAATTATTTGTTTGTTTTTTGAGAATACAAAAGGTGCTTTGGGAAAACAAATAGATGTCTCATAATAAGTAAACACGTTGATTGAAAAAACGTTAATAACTTTTTGGATAAGAGGACACGAAACAGTAGTAAACTGTTTGTACAACATCCAAAAAAAAGCATAATAAATACTTTGTTAAGTATTCAAGTCAGAAACGTCATGATGATATTATAATATATTGGTTGGAGAGTGAAAAATGGTTCGACAACCATGCTCCAAATGAATGTTATCATGGGATTTAATTTGGTTGGTAATAGAATGGAAGTTTTTTTCGATGTGTGATAGGAATGCTTATTTATAGATTTTGTTAATTTGTGTTATAATATATTTAGATTGATGTTTGTCAAACATGTGTAGACAATCCAATGAGTTTTAACTTCTATTTTCAAAATAAATTAAAAAGCATTTAAATTTTTACATGTGTAATAAATCATATAAGGAACTTACTAAAAATTATATTTCATACATACTATATGGTAATCTACGTTACATCTTCGACACGTGATACTTTCTGGTGACATTGATCTGTCCCAATGTATACGATTTTGATTCTCTTTGTCTCAAGTCCAAAATATTCTCCTTTTAATGAGAATTGTCATGGTTGGAGTCATGGACTTGAATACTTCCCTGCAATTTTTCAGTTTGTGGAATTGATTGGTTAGTTCCACTAATTTCATCAGAATTTTTATACCTCTACTGTCGTGCATAGTATTAGAGCAACGGTAGTTTGATACATTGCTTGCTGATCATTTTGTTTGCAAGCTACAATGAGTAGTTGTAATCCTCTATTTCTATCATGTTCCATGAAGAACAAATGTGTTCCAAGCAATAGCAAAGCATGTTTATTTTTTGCTTCTGCAAGGATCTTCAGAATTGAAAGCCCTACCATTGTTATTGCTGGTAGTTTGTGTCGTTGTTTGAAGATGTTTCTTCTATGTAGGACTTTCTTTACGTTTGTTTGTTCATTTAGAGATTTGCACCTGTAAATTGTAAGGTAAAAAATGGTTTTCAAACACAAGATCCACAACAATTAAAAAAAAAAAAAAAAAGTGTTTTTCAAATACAAGATCCACAATAATAAAAAAAAAAAAAAAGTGTAAATAATGGTTTCAATAGTTGTTAAGCATAATATCATTACCTGTATGAACAAGAAATTAACAATAAAAAGGTGTGAAAAATATGGTTCAGTTAAATATTGATTCTAACATGTATTTTGGTTTTTAAGTATTAGAAAACTGTTAAGAACTAAAGACACGAGTGATTCGGCATAATCTATTTCAATTGTTGGGAGTCGAAATAGGATTTTTTGTATGATTAACAAAACAATGAAATCAACATATTAACGAAATATGATGATATTAGTAAAACTTACGTCAACCGTATTGCTTGAAGAGTGGTGTTGTTATTCTGAGTTGCTTTTGCAATGATTCGTTGCACAATTTGTGACGGTAATTGTAATAGATTTGTGGGTTGTGTTTTTTTTCTTTTGCAAGGAATCATGGTGTTTTCATGGCCTTTTTTTTTAATGTAAGTATATGGATATTATGATGTTATTATGGTCTTAGTGGTTTATATAATTTTTGTGTGGATACTGGATAGCGAACAGTTTTTTGTGTGCTTTGATTTGGTAGATAATATCATGTTAATTATTAATGAGAGTCCGTATTGTTATTTGAATTTCATTTTTAGTATTTTTGTAAATTAATGATTGTATTTTTATTTTGTTGAACATTAATTATTTGATTTTGTTATATATATCAGATATCGTTGTTTCATTGTTGTTTCTACCGAGAAAATTTGATTATTCTATTCAACGAATATAAACTTTTTTGGTCTTAATCATTTAATGTTAAGTATTAATTTATCTTAAATGTAAACAGTCTGCATTCATCTATATCTCTACATAGGTATATTAAGTATTTGATACATTTGATTAGTACGGATCTTTTCAAATTCATATAAATTAAATTAATGTATTGAATGATATTTTATGCATTCTACATGAATTATGTGGATATCTTATGCAGGTGTGCTGATGCTTTGAAACTTCTATGAGATAATTGGGCAACTGGTGAAATAGAAGAGGGTGCCTCTACTATAAGAAAATGGGAGGACCTGGACACTGACATATTGGTGAAAATCTTCCTGTCTTTTGATGTCTTGCAGTTGACTTCAGGGATTGCTCACGTTTGTAATTCATGGCGTTCAACTTGCTGTGATCCTCTACTTTGGAAAACTCTTGATTTGTCAATGCTGAGATCAAATTTCATCAAAATCCCATTAGAGCCATATGTTTACGTGGATGAGTGTTCTAATAAGACATTGACTCGTTTGTTGAAGATTTCATTGAGTCTTAGCTGGGGATACATACGAACCTTGATTTTTCACTTCAATTTGTATGTACGGGATGAATAATTTACCTATATTGCTGAAAGGTAATTTTTTTATGTTTCTATTTAAAACCATGCTAAAAGGTAATTTTTTTAATTCTCGCTATTTATTGACTGAGTCTTTGGCATTGTCTTTGATACCAGTGATTATCATCTTTAATTTTTCTTTTTCACACAATGAATTGGGAGATAACCCACCATATATTGTTGTCTACAGGTGCCCCCAGCTGAGGCGACTTGTTATGCCAGCTTGGAATAGAATAAAGAAGGATGTAATTTGCAAGGCCATTCATACATGGAGATGTCTTGAATCCCTAACAATGCCTAGTATAGCAAATCTCCCTTATCTTATAGAGAAAATAGCCATAAATTGCAAGAACTTCAGTGAACTCAAGGTCATGGGTCCTTTTGACGTTCTCTTTGCTTCTACGATAGCCAAATTTCTTCCAAATTTGAAGGTTTTGAGCTTGAGATGCTCAATGATAGTTAAGGATGCCCTAATGCTTATATTGGATGACCTACCAAACCTGGAAGTCCTCAACATATCACATTGCCTTCATATAGAAGGTCCACTACTTCCTCCACCGATGCCCGAAAAAATTATTAAGAAGCTAGATAAAATTATCTTGCAGAAGGCTGCTCGATTACGTGAGTTCTTAACATGTATTGAGCACTCGTGCATCATGTGCCAGCATACCCAAAGTGATAAAGGCTTTCCGAGGTGGTACAAGTATGAGGAAGGGCTACGGAAAATGGATGAGGCAAGGTCTCTTGCTCTTTGATTAGAACACTGTAGAGATTGTAATTTAGTGGTTAGAAACTATAGCCTATGTACCTCTTCTTTACATTTTGTTTTGCTTGTTTGTAATATCTACATAATATGTTGTTGAATAAGCATATATAGAATCGGTCCGTTGTGTTTTAAATTTTCATCCTCCTAACGCTTTCGTTTTAGGTCGTCAACATCGTAACACTTGCATGATGATCTTCTCCCATGGGAAAAGTATTATTTGTCTACATGATTATGTACATATGGTAAAATTTAACTTTCTCTTGCTTCAAGCTGATCTTTTGTTGTCAATTAATGTTATTTCAAAATGAAATGGTTTCAAAGTAATATGCAATTGAGAATTTTATCCATCAATTACGTCGTTACAATTAAATTATAAGGATTTCTCTATTTTCAATTTATTATACTTATATGTTTACATTTTTTCCACCTTGAATTGGAAATAATGTTTCCAATTCATGTTATTTTATGTATGGAATTATTATTGCTGATATTATTGAATTTGAAATTCTATTGATTTTGTAATCGTTAGTCTAAAATTCATTTCTATTATCAGATTAAGTATTTGATAGTGAAATTTTGAAGGAATTTTTAATTTGCCCTTCTTATATACTTATATGTTAAGTTTGCATATGTTGAAATGGCAATATTATAGTGACATTGTTCAACTGAAATGGTAATATTAAAGTTTTACAGTGAGTTGTCGTTTTGGCTTTGTAAAATTCGTAAGTGATGAAAAACGTTTTCGTTTAAAATGTTGTTGATATTTAAAGTAAATATGTGGATTTAATGTTCAATATTTTACTTGAAGTAAATTTTGGGATTTAGGGTTTTCTCTGTTAGTTTCGGCATTAAAGGTATTTGTCCTAGTCTGTTTGTCGCATTTTCCACATATGTCTTGTCTCGTTGACTGAAGTTGAGATAAGTAAAGTAAATTTACTTTAGTTATAATGACAATGTTGTTTTTTATTTTACATTGGTCTAATTAATTTGTCATCGATTTTAACTTTGATTAAAATACACATTATTCTTACGGAGTTTTGAGATTCGTTATTATAGTTATAAGAAGTTGTTGTTAGATGGTTGTGCTAATAAATTGTTGTGCTCAGGTTGTTTATTCGTTTCTTTGGCATTCATGTTGCAGATTATTTTCTCGGTAAATTTACTCCTGAAATTGGTATCTCTCTTATTACGATTTTGTTTGTTTTGCTCAGGTTGTTTATTTGTTTGTTCTGGTAGTTGTGTTGCAAATTATTGTCATGGTAAATCTACTGCTGAACTTGGTGTCTCTCTTATTACGATTTTGTTTGTTCTACTCAGGTTGTTTATTTGTTGTTCTGGTAGTCATCTTACAAATTATTTTCTCGGTAAATCTACTACTGGAATTGGTGTTTTTCTCATTACGATTTTGTTTATTATCTTGTTGTATTTAGTATATATTGTAATGCTATCGTTGTTTTATGAATTGATGTTATGAAATGCCACTGGTATAAATGCTTCAGAAGTTACCATCATTGTTATCATCTAATTATCTATTTATTTTTTGGAACACTTGCCAAGGTTTTGGTGTTCTTTGCAGTACTTATGAGATATTGTTGTTTTAATGAGAATTGTAGCAGTTGGAGTCATATATGGTGAGTATATTAATAGCAGTTTGATACCGTGCTTGCATGTTATTCTGTTTTCAAATCACAATCACTAGTTGTAACTTTGTGTCTCTATCACGTATTACGAAGAATAAATGTCTCTTAAGTAATAACAAAGTCATACAATTTCTATTAAGTTGACTGATTGTCTGTTTTCTCAGAAAAAAAAAATTATTTGGTGATATTTTTTTTTTTATTGTAGTAATGGCTCCAAAAAACTTGATGAAATTTATTCAAAGACTTGATTCTGAAGAACTGTATAAAGGAGGATCAAGTAGTGATTCCAAGTCAAAATTGTTAACGCCTTTATAGACTCCTGTTTTACCTGCATCAGTCTCCAATTCTGTGAAACCTGATTCTAGTTCCTACCATGTTAAATTGATTGAAGAAGAAGATAATCAGTCAGAAGAAATCCATTACATAAATTGGTGAAACAACAGAAAAATTGTTAGCAAGAGAGTTCAAATACGAATTCTGAACAAAAGAGAAAAAATCTTTCTAAAGAAGATATGGACAGCAAAACATTCAGCCTAGGGAAAAAGGTAATTTTTTTTAACTTTATCATGTGAATATATACTTTATTTGGCACAACGACATTAACGTGGTTTCATTGTTTTTGAAATAGGCTTATGAAGGTTTGTTAGAAATCAGAGAACGTTGGCTTGTTTTAGAAGATGTGATCTCATTTTTGAAAAAAGAAGATGTGATTCCGAGGTTCACATATTGGAAGAACAGTTGAAGATATCAAAGGAGGCATTTGAAAAGGTCAAAACCGAATTGAAACACTGTCAAGAATCATTTAGAAATGATGAACAATTTTTTGCAAATGAGCGGCAGCAAAAGGAAGTCATTAAAAAGAAAAGTAATGAAGTGTCTGAAGAAAATAATAACATCAAATCTTTAATTGCACAAGCTGAGAAAGATAAAGAAAAAGCTTATGATTCAGTGTTAGAAATGTTTTTGGCCACCAGAAAAAGCTTGTGTCAAAGAATTTAAGGATAGATTCCCAAATGAAGATTCTAGTTTTTTAGAGACAATTGTGTTGAAAAATGAGAAGATGTCGCCTAATAGAGATTATATTGACCGCAATGTTTTTGTACCTTTCTCTGGCCCACTTAATGCCACTTCTGTAAATATTTAAACCGTTTGTCTATAACACTAATGTTAAATATTTTGACAATATTTGCCACATAGGTGTTTATAGTTGTGTTATTATTACGGATGTGGATGTATTTAGTTGATGCTAATTTTTGTGTAAGTGAAAAAAAAACTCCAGCCTATGAAATGTTACTTTTGTAAATATTTAAACTTTTTAATTGTAATATTAATGTTAAAAATCTTGATGATGTTTGTCGCACAAGAGTTTGTGGTTGAGTTGCGTATGTAAAAAATATGTAGCATTCATTGTATCTGACAATAATAATAAAAAATGTATAAATATCTTTGTATCAAGGAATTTATATTTCTGTATATATTTAAACATTTGATGTGACCTTTTCATATTCATATAAATATCTTTAATTTTTCACATTAATCTCTCATAAACAATGTCTTATATTATATACAATGTATTAATCCTTGCTGTTATAAACAATGATTTATATTATATACAGCATATCAATCCCCTTCAATTAAACACTTCTTTGAAAACAATATTTGTCAATGTCTCTGCCGGTTCATCTTGTTCCAAGGCTAGCAAAATCTTGATACCTTGTCTTGAAGCTACTCTTGATAGTGTGACTTGATGTTTCATATACAATCCTACTGTTTTGACTGATTGACCCTGGCTTTTGTTTATTGTCATACAGAAGCTAACTGTCACAAGTAAATTGTCTTCTCTTCAACCTGAAAGGCCACTTCATATCTGCATTCGACATTATTATTCTGGGAATTGTAACAATATAACCAATATTTGACCCGGTAATAATCACTGCTTGTATGGACTAATTTCTTAAATGGGTTATAATCAATCTAGTTCCATTGCAAAGACCATCAAATTGATGCAAATTACGCAGCAACATAATTGGAATGCCAATTTTCAAATGCAATTCATGTTTGGGCTTATTGGAGCACATCAGAGAATTAACAAATTCGGTCGAATAGAGAATGTCATCATCGTTTGAGATACCTGCTGCTTTGCAAGTGTTGTTTGAGCTGAAATGCGTCTTTCCATCTGTTGGCAGACTCTGGGTGATATAGTCGTTCAATCTATGTACTATCTCATTTTTGGGTGTCAATATTGCTTTCTCTCTCATATAGTCAATATTATTTATCTGAGTAGATAAATCTGGAAAAACAGCATTCATAATTGTTTCTTCGTGACTAGTATATTGATCAATTTTCAAGTCTTCAGGTATTTGGATGTAACTCTCATCTTCTGCAACGTCCTTTCCTTCTCCAATATCAAGTAACCATTTGTCAAAAGTCTTCAAGTTATCCAATTTTGTTGAGTTTACCAAGTTTGTCTTCAACCTCATGTTCTCTATAAGTCTCAACACGGTTACATGTTTCCAAAGGAAAGATGATGATAAACAGGCCTGTATTATGTCATGTTTTTTCCCTTTTGGTATAACTGGTAGGATCTATCTAAAATCACCACCCAAGGCAACAATGAGGCCTCCAAATATTCTATCTGCATTTGATTTATCTTTTTCAGACAAAATATCTTTCAGAGTTCTATTAAGAGCTTCAAAGCAATACCTATTTTTTTATGTGGACAGTTGTAATTCTTATTTAAGCTACATTTGATACAAACTTATACTATTATGTGACATAAACAATATCATTTATTTCATCTTCACTTTAACAAAACCACTACATTAAGAACGACATTAAATATCAGAATACCAAACATCATCATAATACCGAATACATCAATAAAAAATGAAGTACATTAACTCATAATTAAACCAAAATTCTGATATCCTGACCATTAATAGTAATATCACATTGAAAGTATCACATAACAATACAATGCACCAATCAATTTTAGATAAATATATATCAATAAATATTTGCAGTGTCAACACAGTCCACCTATATAATTATTAATAGTACAAATCCAACGCATCAGAAAGGAGCAATTGTAAAGCTACAAAACAGGATATCAAGAGACTAACACCATTAAGAACAACATTAAATATTAGAATACCAAACATCATCAAAATACTGAACATATCAATGAAAAAGTAAGTATATTAAACCATCGGGCTGCATGATTAGTTTGACAGTTTGTTTATTACAGTTTATCCGCATAAAATACCATGATTCAAAAACCACACCTTTGATATATTGAATAAATTACAGCACAACAAATGGTTTATTACAATGCAAACCATAAACTTTATCGTTTATAGACTGATACTGAAATTTTCAACTGAAAGAGGCATTGAGCCGCTTCAATTTTTTTATTAATATGATAGTTCGGCAGCTTGGCTGATATAAACTCAAAGAGAAATTAAGCCACTTCATCTTTTATTAATATTATAGTTCAGAATCTTTAAAAAATTGTCTAATGAATTGTATGGAATTCGTTGCCTAACCATTGTCCATAATTATGATTGTTCAAAGCCTGCTGTGGTCGATAATTTCACTGTCAAACCATCAATTTGGCTATAGAATGGTAATAGGGAAAATACCGATCCATCATTTAAGAATGTTTGGAATTTCGACAGATCAAGGTATCATCGAGGTCTACATTCCATTGCCGAACCATAATCAGGATGTAATTAGTTGCATTTATAATTTGTTATAACTTTTCTAGGAACACTGCTAAACCATAAATTTGAATACTTATCCATGATTTAAGGATGGCCGAAATTTGGATACCTTGATATCAAAATTCCACAGTACAATAATCATCAAACCTAACAATTCCATCTGTTCCTAAATTAGTCAGTCCTAGGTTATTTTTTATAGTCAGAGCAAGTATTAGGCAGCTTGCCTGATACCAACTTAGAGAGACATTAAGCCACTTAATTTTATATTAATATTATAGTTCGACATCTTTAAAAATTTGTCTAACAAATTGTATGGAATCCATTGCCTAACCATTGTCCATAATTATGATTGTTCAAAGTCTACTACGGTTGATAACTTCACTGTCAAACTATCAATTTGGCTATTGAATGGTAATAGGGCAAATATCGATCTACAATTTATCCATAAGGTATCATTAAGGTCTACAACCTCAACTACTATCGGATTATGCTACCCTGTGACAACTTGCCGAACCATAATCAGGATATGATTAGGTGCGTTTATAATTTGTTATAACTTTTCTAAGAACACTACTAAACCATGAATTTGATCAGGATTTGGATACCTTGATACAATTCCATCTGTTATATTGGTCACTGTTAGGTTATTTTTTATAGTCAAATAAAGTATTAGGCAGTGAGATTTAGAAATATTAGGCAAGTCCAAAGGAAAGGATAGTAAATATTTTGTTAAACCTGCAACTTAGAAAATATTATAAGGATGTCAAAATGGTTAGACCTTTGAGATGCCAATGCAATGCAGACATACTAACAAAAGAAGTAAAATATCGTCATCCATAATTGGGCGGCATGATTTGTTTGGCAATTTGATTGTTATAATTCATTGGCATAAAATATCATGATCCAGAAAGCACGCTTTTGATATATTGCTTGAATATTAATAAATACATAGATGATTGGGACAGATACAATTGAATATCTCAAAATCACCATATATTGACTACAACCAACAAATCTTTACATCATCAAACATCAAACCGCAAATGTTCATGTAGCCAAAATCACTTATACAATAGCAACTATCACAACCCAGCAACATCGAACCCAAAATAACCAATTCTTTGAATCACCAACACCATCATGTCGGGATACTACCATGACACTCTTATAGCACAAATCGTTGACATCCACAATGACCAAATGCGATACAATAACATTCCATTCATAAATCACAAAATCGAACCTCAACTACTATTGGATTATGCTACCCTATGACAACAATGCACCGAGCAACACAATTCAATGATAGTTGAGGGCCGATCGTGTCACCTGAAAACAGAGTTAGCAAAAACAATACTCATACGAGCCTTTTTAACATAAAACAATCCATAAATGTTTCATATAGCTCAGTCCCAAAACAAATACTTACATATCGACTGGAACAAATAGATAGTATGGTCGAAAAAACATTGCTTAATCTTTAGATAAAATACAAACCATGAACGTTTATTGTTACTTAGTGTCAACAATACAGGAAAAACTAATTGGCCCTTATATGAACATACCGACAACAAATACTCATTGTTCGGCCAAAACTGTAAGCTGAAAATAAAATCAGCAAACATCAATGAACATATAATTCACGCTGATCAATTGCAACCACAAACATACCGAATCAATGACCTTACCAAAGACTTAATAAACACAACTTGGTATGGAACACGCTGACCATTGTACGAACATGTCAACTTTTTTCCTTGTAACTTGAAAAAGAAATCAACAAAATCAATGAATTCACATTTTATGCCAACCGATCAGTAGAAGAGTCGCACCGAATCAATGACTCTACCAAAGAAATAATAAACACAAATCCTCATTTCCTTGGAAACAAACATAACAAAATATAATCAATCTTCATGTTAACATTGTTAAGGAACAGTTATCCATTCGTATAAAAATCGGTACCTAAAAACGGAAACAACAAAAGTTAATTAATCTTCATATTAAAATTAGCAAGGAACACACTTACCGTTCGGAAGGACTAGCACAATTAATCATTAAAATAAATTGACCGAACAAAAACAATCATTCAATCAAACAATAACCGTTAAAATAGTTAGGAGATATACTTACAGTTTCGCATTAAAATAGTTAGAAGATATACTTACAGTTTAGAAGAACAAATCAAAATAACAACTCATTTGACAATGTCAATCGGACATCCTGCCTTTATTCCATGTCAATTCATGAATTTTTGACCTGTAAATAAGAACAAAAACTTAAATAAATAAAAGATCATCGACTAAAAAAAATGAAGAGCAAACATATTATTGACACAAACTAAAATGACCTATAAACAATTAACAAAAGACCAGACGTATTGTTGACACCAACTAACAAATTGTAATGATACAAAACTGAACATGCGCCCCTTTTATAACCCTTTATTTAGACCTTCTGAATACCAACACAATTAAATACGAATTGAATAGGAAGAAAGATTTACAATGTCAATACAATACACCTATATAATTATAGATAGTATTCCTAGACAGATGTCATTAAACCACAATTAATAATAGCAATCCAATACACTTGTATACTTATTATTAATGCACATCTTTGGAATGACAATGCAATGCACTTGTATTATTATTATTATTATTATTATTATTATTACAGATCCCTTTTTTTTAATTAATTAATAATTATAGATGAAGTAATAAATACTAACCCAACGTGTCAAGATAGAGTAATTTAATTGGCTTATCTATCCAATGTATTAAAATAAAACAATTTTAAAACTTCCAAAATATGTCACATGTCATCAATCCATGTAAATATTCAGTTATATATATATAGTTTGTATTAATTGATGAGATATATGCTTACGGTGCATAAGGACAACGACAATGACAATTAATGGACCAATAAAAAAAAAATGTATATATATATATAGTTTGTATTAATTGATGAGATATATGCTTACGATGTATAAGGACAACGACAATTAATGTACCAATCAAATAGGTTTTGACCAATACCAAATGCCGTGGATTATTTGAACTTTGCATTATCAACAATTTATAATATGGGATATATGCAATGCATTTACTTGATATTCTCATTCAGTTATCTTCATCTATTTACTTCCCGATTCGAGGCATTAATTTTATTTATTGCAATATAATTAAATAAAAGAATCTATACACAATATTCCTAAATTTATTTATATATTTAGTGATAGTGGTCCAGATAGATTGGGTGTTGTATCTGTTTGGCAAATTAAAATCCAATAAGTGGATGGTGATTCATTGTCCTCATGTTGGATTAAGTGATGCTTAACTTTATCATCTCATATTTCACGAAGTATTAGAAATCTCTTAAGATAAATCAATTTAAAATTAATAATATTATTTTATTATTTGTAGCATTTTATATAATACGAATTAGTTTATTTTATTTTATCATCATACAAATTAAAACAAATTAAATATATACATATATGTGTATACGATCATTCTTTAATCAAAACGTATTAATTACATTATATTAAAATAATACTTTATTACTCAAATCTAATAGTTTATAAGTATAATTTGATAAATTAATATTTAACTAGAGAATTATTATTATTATTAATATTATTATTCATATCAAACAGTTTAGGATTACCTCATCCTATTATTCTAAAATAAGAAAATATAAATAATATAGTGTCAACTAGTCTTTTTCGAATTTCCATCACTTGTTATTCATAAACTAATGATGAATCAACTTGAGGGATCAGTGTGAACTTTGAAGCGAGGTTTGCGGCGTTTACACCAATAAAATTGCATCAATTCAAAGGAGTTATCTTGTTTATCATATCAAAGTTTTACTTTTCAGATCCGCTGAAAAAGATGTATTAATTAGTATGAATTTGTGCCCTTTTTTTATGACATAGGATAGAATATGAGTTCATTTATTTACTTGTATGAGATTTAAGTTTAGAATATTGGGATATGCCTCCTTAAATTTATCAAACGGTAGCAATTTTTTTATTATATTATTATTCAGTAATAGTTGGATAATATCAAAGGGTATTTTAATTTTTAAACAGACAAATCATGGCAATTAAATGTTAAAGTTATACCGAAGAGGTATTGTGTTCGAGTCGTAAGAGAGGTATCTATCACATTTATACAATTACTTTGGTCCATTAAACTTGTAGGGTATTCTGTGACCTTGAAGATTAGGCAGACTCTAATAATAGATCTGGATATCTCAAATACCTTAAAAAAAAAAAAAAAAAAAAAGATAATTTTATTCACTTTCCTCATCAAATTGCAATCTAATAATGCATCCATATTCCTTAATTAGTTGAATGAGGAGCTAAAATGCAAATTGGAAGAAGAGAAAACTTGAAACATAATATGACTTATACTTAAATCAAAGCATATTAATGATACATAAAGTTAGGCTTGTTGTTGACTAAACTAAAAATAAATTATAAAGTGGCCTCTCTTTTTTCAAAAGTCAAAATTAGCAATAGAGACTAGTCACTTATTCTTATTCCTTATAAATTAAAGTAAAACGAAAGTTCATCCACAAGTATTAGTTTAATTATGAAGTGATTCTAACTTAAGGAAAGTCTATGAAATCCAAATATTATTGGAATAAAAATATTCTCCATGTTTTTTTCAAAATAAAAGATTTAAAAAAAAAAAAAATGAGACACAATATTAAACATTTTTTAATATTAAAAGTTCAAGTTTTCAATTTTTATAAAAGGTCTTTGATAATCTCTTTATATATTAGAAATAAGTTGTCTTTTGAATAGTAATTAAATACATAATTTGGCTTCAATACTCTCTTTAGTTTTATACATTATATTTGAACTCTTTATACACCCAAGAGCCATTAAATTGATAGTGGCTTTTAAATATTAATATATAATTTATTTTCGACAAGTCAAATTAACTTAGACTTAAAAGTTCTATTTTTAAAAGGTCATTTTTTAAAAATAAATTTAAAAAATTATCAATTAAAAACTAAAAATAAAATAAGTTACACCCTCAAATCTTTTAACATCGTCTAAAATAGTTAGTGAAAATAAAAACACATTAGAAACACAAATAAAGATAATATATGAGATATTTGTGTTGTTCTTACCGTTAACAGAATATTACTACACCCTTTAAGTTGAAGGAAAGTTTAAAAGTATGAATAAAACATAAAAGAAATGTATAAGAGAGAAATGTAAGAGATTTTACACAAGAGACTCAAAGGTGGAGTACTGAGAGTTGCTGAAGATTTAAATCTGATAATTGTTATTCTGTCGCTGTTATCATGCATGGTAGAGTCTGTAAAAACTAATGGAGTTTCTTTTTTAATATCTTTGCTTATAGTATTGAAGAAAGTCTCTTCACCTATCCATTCCGCAAGTTGTGGACTATATTCTTTCTATATATAAACAAATTTTATTTATTTCTCATAACTTTTTAAACTATTGATTCTACATTTTTTGGTAAAAAAACGTATATAAGGTCCTACATATAAACGTAGATGATTCCAAATATTTTACTATAAATTATATTAAGGCATATGTAACAACATTTATTCTGCATCAAAGATATTCAAAATCATTCTCCTTTACAAATTCAAATATCTTTGATCAAAATATTTAAATAAAATTAAAAAAAAAAATCTAAAGGAATAACGGTTACTTTCTCATAGTCCTAAGCATTTAATTTGGAGTTATCTTAACGTGTGTCTCTATGACACATCTTAAGACCACAAACAAATAAAAAATATTGATTATTTTGATGCACTTTAGTTATAAGAAGAAAAAAATTATTTTTAATGTATCGGTTTGATAAATATTTTATCTATTTATAGTCTTAAGTGGTGTTTGTTTTTTTATTAGAAAGCTCAATGTATCTTTTAGCGAATATATCTAAATATACAATATGTTTATTTTTTATTTTTTTATTTTAAATGTCTGATTATAAGTATTGAGTTGTTTGCTTTTACATATGTAAACGTCTTAAATATGATGTTTTGACAAATTTGTCTTTATTAAATAATATAAATGTTATATGTTTTAAACAATTTTAAATTATCAAATTTATGAAAATAAAAGAAAACAGATGTACGTAAATTATAAATAACTATGTTATTATATTGTTTAATATAATATCTAAGAAGACAAAATTAAAAGAAGACAAAAAATACAAAACATATAAGGGTTTTATTAAAATTGGAAATATATAAATTTAATAGGCGTATTGTTGACAAAAGAAAATTATTATTGATTTAGATGTCTTACACAAAATTCTAAAGAGTTGGCTTGACGGTTAAGGAGGTTTGTTCCTTCCTTAAGTTCTTAGGTTTAAATTTTGGTACCACAATAACATTATGGTTTATTTAGTTTTTTAAGCTTACAGAGTGTTCAATTGACTATGAGAATTAGTTGAGGTGCGACACAAATTGGCCTAAACACCCCGATTACCAAAAAAAAAAGATCTTTTACAAAAAAAAAAACCAAGTATTTTAGCATTTTACTTATATCTCTGATAAGTAGACATAAGTTAAAACACAAACAAACCTAAAACCGAAACCAGTCCGAAAGTTTGGTTTTTTTGGGGTTTTGGTTCGGTTTGCCATATTTTTTAAACCGAATATTCGGTTCGGTTTCGGTTTTTTGAAATAACAAAAATGGTTAACAGAACCAGATTTTTAAACCGGTTTAATGAATAAAAAAATAATTTTATATTTTTCAATTTTTAAAAAATTTATCCCTAGGTCTTCACTAATGTAATTTTAAATTATTAATACTGATGTACATTAAAATTATATGAATTCAAATTATTCAATTACAATAAATATAACTTTAAT
The DNA here is from genome assembly GCF_008641045.1 of Pistacia vera. Classification (NCBI taxonomy): domain Eukaryota; kingdom Viridiplantae; phylum Streptophyta; class Magnoliopsida; order Sapindales; family Anacardiaceae; genus Pistacia; species Pistacia vera. The sequence goes on along the minus strand of NW_022196599.1, from coordinate 616,517 downwards.
TCAAGTTAAAAAAAAAAAACCTTGAAAAAAAAAATGGACCAAAGTGGAGGGTTTGACTGAATTGGGCTAAACAAATGCAACCCATCATAATTAATCGGTTTAACCGAACCAAATTTTCGGTTCGGTTTTAAACCGGTTTATAATTGAAATCGGACCGGTTTTGGTTCAATTTTTTTTTTAAACCAAAAACCGATTCGGTTCAAGATACCGGTTAACCTGTTTTTTCCACCCTACCTAAAATATTTTAACCTACTAAAATTAGTTACATTCATACTTAAAAGATAAAAAACAAACAACCTTTTTATATGTCATATTTTAGATGATGATTTTAATTAGAATGAAAATTCAATTTACGTAATTAAAATTATTTCATATGATATGACACAGACCTTACCGTGCGTTTTTCCGTACGCAATAATTTTCCCTTCTCATGTGTCTTTTCTAAATAAATCATATCTACTATCGGCTCCACACCTCTATCTTTTATCTAAATCTTAGCAAGTGCTCCGGTGCAACCCGAACCGTTGGATTCAAAATTTATAGCCCAATATCCACGTGGGACACTATTATTAATTTTAACAGAGCCTCAGGGACCCACCAAAGATTAAAAAAAGGAAAATTATAATTAAAAACCTTATCTCTTTTTCTCTCAATGGGGACTGTGCTTTGTAGCCGTTGCCGGCTCAGCTGTTGTCGTTTTCGAGTTTCTTCCGTCGTTTTCTTCACAAATTCAAAACAAAGTAAACAATAAATAAAAATAAAAAACTTGCGTGAGACACGTGCTTGTATGAACAGCCTCCACGTGGTGCTGCACTTAATCCGTGCTTATCCACTTTAATTATGTAAGTTTTTGTTAGTTGATTTAAATAATACAATTGGCTAAGTGTGTGGGTCCATATGATGACGTGGAGGATAAGTCAATGTGACGTCCAGCTGTTGTTGGTGAAAGGGCTCCAACTCCAATAAAAAACCAGTTGTATTGTATCGCCCCGATATTTTGCTCAGTGTTGGTTGATACAGTGACACCCGATTTCTCCGAATTCCCAAACCTCCTTGTTATTATAATTTAATAATATATATTTGACCATTTAAATATAGTAAAATAACATACATTCCATAAATTCTAGAAATAATTCGTGATTTCGGTGTAAATTTTATTTTAAATTGAATATATAAATGTTAGGAAAAAACCAAGGAACTTTTTGTTTGTCGGGAGCCGATAACTTTCCGATAAACCGGTCAAACTGGGACACGTAACTGGAGTACTATATCTTCGCTGTCAATGAAGCGTAGATAGATCGCCACGTAGCACACATAAACATGTGAAAAGCAAATAGTTAACAGCCACGTGGACTATCCCATGAGACAGCTAAGTTCCGACAATGGCCTTCTTTGTGGGTCCCACCTCCAGCCATGATGCCTCGTAGCGAACTCACCGATAAACAACGGATAATAACCAATGATATCGCACCATACATCTCAAGTGTACGTTTCACCTTAATTCCTCACCGTCGGATAATTCCCAAACCAATCGAACGGTTCATTATAAAAACTAACTTTCATCAATATTTATATTAAATAAATTCATTTGGTGTATTATATTTAATTTCCACAGTAACAGTAAAGAACCAGACCATATTTTTACATTTTCAGAGTTGCTTTTACTGTTTATAAGTGTATTTAAGATCACCGAGGGAGATAGCTTGAGAAAGCGTTCTTTTTTTTCTTTTCTTTTTCTGGTAGAAATAATCTTTAGTTTATGTGGGTCGTTGAGTTTTTGGTGAAATTCAAAAGAGAGAGTGAGAAGCTGGTAACTTGTTAAACTGTTACTGATTTTTGTTATAATTTTTCCTGTTTAGTGTTGCTGTTTACTTCAATTTTCAATTCTGAATAGTTAGTTGCATATAGGTGACAATCTCTAGTGGAAAATTTTAATTTGGTTGCAGTATATTTCTGAGCTGTTTGTAATCTTGAATCTATTCTATTCCAATTCTCTTTTATCTTGATAGCAAGAAACTTCTACTAAGCTTATCCAACTCTTGTTTTGTTTCATTCATTTCATCTTAGCTTATCTTCATTGAGATTTCATCATCTTTCATTTTGTTCTTTGCATCTCTTGCTTTAAATTGTAGTCACGGTACTCTTTGACTCAACACTTCAACTTTCCTGTTTGTGTCTAGAAGAACTTAGCTAGTGCTCATCTTGTTTTTGAGTTAGCTGAAAAGGGTAGATTGTTGCTGTGAAAGTTTCTGGGAGTTTAATTTTTTCTGTTTTTGCATAGTGAAATAAGTGTTTGATTAGCTGTGTTATTTGAAACCCAAGAGAAATGGTGTCAAGATCATATTCTAATCTGTTGGAGCTTGCCTCTGGTGAGTCTCCATCATTTGGCCGAATGAGCCGGCGAATTCCGCGAGTTATGACGGTATCTGGAATCATGTCTGACATCGATGATGACCCGTCTGAGAGTGTATGTTCTGACCCGTCATCATCGTCTGCTCAACGAGAAAGAATCATAATTGTAGCCAATCAGTTGCCTATTAGGGCGCAACGAAAATCGGATAGTGGTAAGGGTAGTAAGGGTTGGATTTTCAGTTGGGATGAGAATTCGCTTCTCCTCCAATTGAAGGATGGATTAGGAGATGAGGATATTGAAGTTATATATGTTGGCTGTTTGAAGGAAGAGATTCACATGAATGAACAAGAAGAGGTGTCACAAATACTTTTAGAGACGTTTAAATGCATGCCAGTTTTTCTCGCACAAGATCTCTTTAGCCGGTACTATCATGGGTTCTGTAAGCAACAATTATGGCCTTTGTTTCATTACATGTTACCTTTATCGCCGGACCTTGGTGGTAGGTTTAATCGGTCATTGTGGCAGGCATATGTTTCAGCTAATAAGATTTTTGCGGATAGGATAATGGAGGTGATTAACCCAGAAGATGATTTTGTGTGGATACATGATTATCATCTGATGGTGTTACCGACTTTCTTGAGGAAGAGGTTCAATAGGGTGAAGCTTGGGTTTTTTCTGCATAGCCCATTTCCTTCGTCAGAGATTTACAAGACATTGCCAATTAGGGAAGAACTTTTGCGGGCTCTTTTGAATTCGGATTTAATTGGGTTCCATACTTTTGATTATGCTCGACATTTCTTGTCCTGCTGTAGTCGAATGCTTGGCCTTACCTATGAATCCAAGAGAGGTTATATAGGCCTTGAGTATTATGGTAGGACTGTCAGTATCAAGATTCTTCCGGTGGGTATTCACATGGGCCAACTTCAGTCGGTTTTCAGCCTTCCAGAAACCGAGGCTAAAGTTGCCGAGCTTATCAAGCAATTTCATGATCAGGGAAGAATAATGTTGCTTGGAGTGGATGATATGGACATATTTAAAGGTATAAGTCTGAAGTTATTGGCGATGGAACAGCTGCTTGTGCAACATCCGGAGTGGCAGGGAAAGGTAGTGCTGGTGCAGATAGCAAATCCTGCCAGGGGCAGAGGAAAAGATGTCAAAGAGGTGCAGGCAGAGACATACTTAACGGTCGAGCGGATAAATGTAACTTTTGGAAAACCTGGATATGAGCCTGTTGTATTGATAGAAGAACCACTTAAGTTTTATGAGAGAATTGCATATTATGTCATTGCAGAGTGTTGTTTGGTAACTGCGGTTAGGGATGGCATGAATCTGATACCATATGAGTACATAATAAGTCGGCAAGGAAATGAAATTTTGGATAAGGTTTTGGGTTTGGCACCATCTGCCCCAAAGAAGAGTATGTTGGTTGTATCTGAATTCATCGGCTGCTCTCCATCCTTGAGTGGAGCGATACGTGTGAATCCATGGAATATTGATGCTGTGGCAGATGCAATGGATTGTGCCTTGGAGATGCAAGACCAAGAAAAACAGCTTAGGCATGAGAAACATTACAGATATGTCAGTACCCATGATGTTGGATATTGGGCACGCAGTTTCCTTCAAGATTTGGAGAGGACTTGTCTTGAACATGAGCGGCGCAGGTGCTGGGGTATTGGGTTTGGGTTAAGCTTTAGAGTTGTGGCACTTGATCAGAGCTTCAGGAAGCTATCAATGGAACACATAGTATCAGCTTACAAGAGAACTACAACTAGGGCTATTCTTCTGGACTATGATGGTACATTGATGCCTCAGGGCACAATTGATAAGAGCCCAAACTCCAAAACTATTGAAATCCTAAATATTTTGTGTAGAGAAAAGAACAACATGGTTTTTCTTGTTAGTGCAAGAAGTCGAAAAACACTTGCCGAATGGTTTTCTCCTTGTGAGAAGTTGGGAATTGCTGCAGAGCATGGTTATTTTCTAAGGTGAATTGGATAAAACTGCTGTCTATTTTCAACTTTTATGTTTTATGCTACTGAGATTTGACACCAACAACTATGTGGTTTCAGGTTGAGTCGAGATGAAGAATGGGAGACTTGTATACCGGTAGCAGATTGTAGTTGGAAGCAGGTAGCTGAGCCCGTGATGAAGCTATACACTGAAACGACTGACGGATCAACAATTGAAGACAAGGAAACTGCACTTGTCTGGTGTTATGAGGATGCAGATCCAGATTTTGGCTCATGCCAAGCTAAGGAGCTTCTTGATCATCTTGAAAGTGTGCTTGCCAATGAACCAGTTACTGTTAAGAGCGGGCAGAATCTCGTGGAGGTTAAGCCACAGGTTTGTTTCACATATCCCATGATCAAGTTGTACTGTTACTATATTTTCTGATCCACATTTTTTATTGTGAATATCGGACATTATCTGCATTATATATGTCATAACAAATGCACCTATTCTTAATTACCGTGTATAATATTCTATGGCAAATCGGATTAGATTGAAATCAGAGATCACTAATGTTCTTATTTATATATTTGCAGGGTGTAAACAAGGGACTTGTAGCGAAACGTCTACTTTCCACCATGCAAGAAAGGGAAATGTCACCAGACTTTGTTCTGTGCATAGGGGATGACCGATCTGATGAGGATATGTTTGAGGTAATCATCAGTTCCATGGCTGGGCCATCCATTGCTCCCAAGGCAGAAGTTTTTGCATGTACAGTTGGTCGAAAGCCCAGCAAGGCCAAGTATTATCTGGATGATACTGTAGAAATCGTTCGGTTGATGCAGGGCTTGGCTTCTGTTACAGAACAAATGCTTCCTGTTCCTGCATTGCCTTAAGAAAGATAAAGAGAAGGTAAACCCTCATTATTTCTCTGTTTGCGAGTACAATGCTCTAGGCGGATCAGGGTACTTTAATTTCTTCTTTTTTATCTCTTTCCAGATGTAAATTATCTTAGTTTTACGGAACTGAAAACTTGGTTTTCCATGCGTGTGTTTATTCTTCATTATAGTAAAGCTGTAAATACATGTTTGTGCATGAATTTGAGCATTTATCATACAGTTCCGAAATCTGCATTGCACAAGGACAAGGAAATCTTTATAGAAATTTCACTAACTTTATATGCATTATTTTCTCTATATGATAAGGTATTAATCTAAAAGATACAATGATTGACTGGTCCACACACACTGGTCAATCTAGTCCAGGCTTCCTCTCCTAATATATAAACTGATTCTTATGGTGTCAGTCGACTTTGTACTATTTCTTCAAAATTATTTTGTTTACTATGCCCATGTTAAGCCTAGTTTTTTTCTCGACGTCACGTCGTTCGAGATGTCACAATGCCTTGTTTTGTGCTCAAGCCTCCATCCCACCTTTGCCACATCTTTGAATCAAATTAAGAATTTCCCAGAAATTAACAGCTCATGGTTCGGATTTGGGGCCATAATTGATGGCAAGTCCCTATCTCTGTAAAAAACTCCTCGAAAGAGGTCAAGAACTTTCATTAAAGTAATTATTGGCCCATCAAATTATTGTAGGGTGATTTGATCATTTCCTTGTTTTTATTTCACAGTTCACACTAGCTTTAAGTCTAGTCGTGAGCTAAGTCTCAACCGGGTTCAATAAAATTACTGGGGTCTCTGGCTTTCAGTTTCCCAGTCAATTCACATTTTTCTCTACTTTCGAATTAATTATTATGGGTTTAGTTACTTTTTAAAACTTAAAATATTCTTTTAATTTTTTTTTTTTTCTTATGAGATCGCTTAGTGTTAAACTCATTTAATTCACATTTTAATCCACTTTTTAATACACGTTTGGACATAGACCTATTTCTTGAAAAGAAATACTTTCTTTTGGAAAAAAAAAAAACAAATAAACCCAAGAAAAAATCCATTAAACTATAAATTTGTTTGTGAAAGTATAAGCAAGCGGAGGGGTGTGAACATCAATCGTCAATTCATATTTGAATTTTGAACAACTTGCATAAAATTCTTATTCTCAAGGATTGAATTACAGCATAGCTACGCTAATTTGAGAATAATTTTTAATTTAATAATGATAGTCATTGGTCTGAAATGGAGATCAGATAATCTGATACTTTACTTTTATGTAATTTTTTCATGTGATTAGACAGATGGATTAATAGATTTTATTTGGATATTCAAGATGAAATAATAATTGAGATTTTAAAATGTTAATTTGACTAATTGGGTTTAGTTATGCTGGAAATTCACCTGATAATGATTAATATGCATAATTTATTTATAGATAAAATCATAAGAATCCACCCTTTGAAAAAAAAAAAAAAAAAAAAGCAAAATTATGACAAATATGACAATCAAATGTAGAACTTGTAGTAATTCTAATTTGAACTACACCACTAACAAAAAAAAAAAAATTCGACAAATATTACCATTATTTATTAATTACATGGTTTATTTTATTTACTTTATGGAATCGCTTAATTAGAAACACAACTATTAGTATTGAAAAGTTTATATACCTTATTTTAGAGGGTTTTGATATATTTTTTTAATAGGGTTTCTGTTAATTTTACGATTTAAAATATTAAAATAGAATGTTTTATATTAAACAATCTACTGACTGAGGTATGATAAATATACAACCAATAATCCCCAAAGTTTCAAAAATAACGAAATCCCTTTGTTGTTAAGTTTTAATGTTAAATTAAACGGTAAGACGACAATTGGTAGTTTACTAACTTATAACATATAGTCATTAAGGGTTTTTTTTTTTTTTGTCTTTTGTGATCAGGGTGTTTGTGCACCTCAATAATCTCTTAGGATCTTAAATTACGATTAAGTAAAAGTTCAATAACTATCTTTATTAACAACAAGAGAGAGTTCGAATTAAAATCTTTAAATATAATCTAAGAGTCTTTATTAAACGCCTTAAAATTCATTAATATTAGAGGTTTATTACTTTAAAAATCTTAGTAATATTTTATTATTATATTATATTTCACGGGATCTAGATGAAATTGATTTGGTATGATACTATAATTTAAATCCTAATATTATCTATTAAGGAAAATATAAAAATAAAAGAATATTTTTAATAACAATAAGAATGAATTGTAGAATTGAGTGTTCGTGAATCGTGACGTAGTATGCTATCCTTGAGTTGAAGCTATGGATCGTGCATGAAAAGTTGACGAGATTATGTGCGGTGAAACTTGGACCCATTGACCCGAATTCAAAACTGATAAATTTTTTCTTATTGAATTGCCAAGTAAAATCATTTAATTTTGGAGTTCTACTTTGAATAAGTCTTGAAACTTACTTGGACATTGAGTACACATAACTTTGAATACCCGTTTCTAGACATATAAAAATGGATTAAATTATTATGTATTTGAAATAAACACATATGCACACGACTTTCATTACTATTGATGATTATAATCTGTTTATTTCAATCTCAAGTGTAGAAATTCACATTTTTTTTTTTAAATAAAACTTCATTATTAGTAATATAAATAAATTTGTAGGTTTGATTTTAAGTTTATCTATCACATTGACCTGACTCACATTATTAATGGGAATACAATTATGACACTTATAGTGATAAAATTTACGATTGATTTTGAAAGGAGTGTCATATAAGGATAAGATCATTGACATCTTCTAGATCTTACAACATGATCACTTCTTAAGAATCACCGTAGATTTTATGTCTACAATACCACTATTTTTACAGTTGTACTAGATATATTTGTGATCACACTATTAGAAGATAAATGTAAAATTAATATTTTATTATAGAGTTGTTTTGAAAGGTGTATATATATTATCTGAATTGATATAACCAATTTTTTGTCTATTAAATTTTTTCATTGAGAACACAAATTTTTTTTTTTTTTTTTTTTGTTGTTGGGTGTGTTTGAGCCAGCTTACTTTGTACCTTTCTCGATTAATCTTTCGTCTAAAATTAACATTGATAAACCTTTATTAACCATATTTATTAAATTAATATGATCGAACTTAACTAACTCTTAGTAACACACCATTGTCTTTTTGCTCTACTAGCCATCCAACAGTTGTTGAAAACGCAAAATTTGCCTGGAATTGATATGTAGTGCTCGCATTAAATTAACAACTCTTTATCATGCACGGCTTTAAGTTTGTTGAAATATAAGCGGGACATATGGAGAGGCAAGTAAGGGCGGCCTGCCATTTCACTTTCATTTTCCTGTAATCAAGATAAAACACGGTGTGAAAGCTAATGGAGACTTCAAGGCACCCACTTTTATAACTGTGGATCCAACGGTCAAACTTTGAGTAAACAACATTTCCCACCCAAGGTTTGACGAATCTCCAGTTCCCCCCTAGTTTTATAAATTACAATTTCACCCTTAAATTAACATAAAACTATTTAATCTAACATTAAAAGGTAAAATCATTCAAGATAAAAATTTTAAATAACCCTTCATTTCCCAATTCACCCACGAAATTTTTAAAAATAACCCTTGATTATAAATTCACCCATTGGCATTTCAGGTCATTCAGCTTGTTCCTAGGCAATCGACCTCTCCCGACACCACTATTACAATCCTCTCAACCCCCACATCAAACCCTAACCTCCCTCCTAATTTAACCCCCTCAATCCACCTCTGCTTTAGTTTCAGTCGGTGTTTCATCCAAATTCTGGTAGTTCCCGACTTGGAAATCACTCTCAACACACCAATAGCATCACCCCATTCCCCCCATCAAACCCCCAACACCCACCGTAATTGCCCGCCATCACCCCACCTTGCTTAGGTTTTCGTGTTTGTGTACTTTTCCACCAAATTTCGACACTTCGTGAGGTGCAATCGGTGGAAAGTTTGGGTTTTGGTGGGGAGGATAAGGAATGTAATAGTGATGTCGGGGAGGTCCAATGGTGTTGGAATCAGGCGATTTTTGGCTTGCCGGGATCCTCTGAGAGTTATTTGAGAGAATTTGAGATGTAAGGGTTATTTAGAGAAGTGATGTAATTTAAGGTGAGAATATGTAATTTAAGACCAGGTGGGAACCAAGATTCGCCAAACCTTGGGTGGGAAAATGTCGTTACTCGTCAAACTTTTTAATTGCTCAAATCAAGAAATAGTATAAGAAACTTCCACTCTCCCCAATTTCCCATCCTCCTTTCACTCTATATTCTAAGTTTCGTCTTTTTCTTCAATTGTTAATGAGAACCCATTAATATACCAGTCTTGACCTTCTTAACCACACGTATTTTCTCTCTTTTCTATCATCCCTTTTGATCAAACCAAATACCAAGTCTCCTCGCTCACTTTTTTCCATTCCTCAAAACTATATATCTTCTCTTTATTACTTCACAAATTTTCTTATCATAATAATAGGGAAAATGAGCATTGAAATGTGGAGAGAGCCTCAACACCTGGAAAAGGCTTTGATTTAACTTCGGATTTTAAGCTCAAGTATTGCAAAGGAAAAGAGAGGTTAGTTCTTCTCAATGAAACACATCAAAGAACATTAATCTTCCTGTTTTTTGGACCCATCAAAGATGTTTCCATCGATATCAAATGTCACGGTGATCTTACTCGTTACCAATCCGATTTCTCGAATTCAATAAGGTATATTTATTTTGTTTTATTTCATTAATTCAACTCTATCTCCATCATCATCATCCTCTTCATTGATTGACTGAAAAGAAATTAATAAACTATGGCAGATGTCAGAATTTTCAACCAGAAGAATTCAATACCAGGGAAATTCCATCAGGGTATTTCAACGCCATGTTTAACTTGAGAGCGTGTCATGGGCGACTGATGCAGCCCACACAAAGTATTTGGGACTGATGGATATTTTATCACACTCTTCAATCTTCGTATTGATCGCTATCTCTGTGTTCTGTGTGATGAAATTCGTAATGCGGTTCCTTCTTCTTGGGATCCTGTGCCCTCTCAAGGTAATGTATTACATAATTTGCATAATATATATATATATATTAATATTTTTTTTTTTTTTGTTTATTATAGTATCAGAAGTTATATTTTAGTTACAATATCTTTAATAACATACTATCCATAGAGTTAGATTTTTTTTTTTTAAATTAAAAAAAATACATATATAGGTCCAAAATAAAGAAGATTATAACTTTTTTGTATATTTAATAAGAAAAAGGTTTCCTACACGCAACATTTATAACACTTTACAAAAGAAAAACGCTAAGGAGAGTGACGTTTTGACTGCGTTTCATTAATTATAGTAATGGCATTCACATTTATAGTTGATCCATAAATAGTATGATAATAATATCTTTATATTTGATAGCTCCATGTATTAGTACGAGTGAACCATGTAAAGCTTGTAATAATATCTGTCTTTTAATTAAGATTAAGAAACTTTAATATATAATTAGGTCATCCCTTAACCCCCGCCCCCCCCCCCCCCCCCCCCCCCCCCCAAAAAAAAAAAAAAAAAAAAAAAAAAATTGGTGTTTAGAAGAGACAAAACACATTGTATAACTAAACTTATGACTTCGAAAACAAAGGAAAAGAATTAGAAGAATTAATCCCGAACTGGTCAAGCTAATAAACTTATAACTACTAAATTTAATAATACAGTGTTTGGCCTAATCACATGTAATTAGTTGCTTGATGGTAGGGATTCTAGTTTCTTAGTTGACCAGTCAATCTTCATTGGAAATATTATGAAAAAGTCAACGATATCAACAATCCGTATGGTGCCAGCTCATTGATATCTGTACTTTGCTTTGAAAGGATTTTCTTTTCACACGATCAGACGGTGTAAGTGTATCGTCTAATAATCCCAAATCAGATTTCTGTTTATTATTTATTGGTACGTGACAGCTGCTTTCTCCGTTTGAAATTTTCTGTGTGGAGTTTGGTGAAAATACAAGGCAAAAGGTTGACATTTAGTTGCCAATTTGCTTGAACTCCATAGGATGAAATAAAAGAAAATTCAAAATACCCCAGATGAAAAACTCAAAAATGTCAAAAAGAATTTCAACTAATTCAATTAAACATTGTATTTCAACATCGATTTCACCATCAAATGCATGATAAATTCCTCCATTGAAAATGTCACCGAATTTGCATTATTGTTTGACAGATTCATCGAGAAATATGGAACCCACGTCGTTGTGGGGCTGAGTGTTGGAGGCCAAGACGTGGTGCTAGTCAAGCAAGATAAGTCTTCGAACTTGGGGCCATCAGAACTTAAAACACATTTGGATAATCTCGGAGATCAACTCTTCACTGGGACCTGCAGTTTCGCCCCGAAAACTAAAGAAAAAATGCATAAGGTCTGTCCGTGATGAATCATTAACATAGAAACTTTAATAGTGAATAATTAGTTGTTTTCTTGAATTGCAGACACCTGAAGCCTTCAATGTATTTGATCCGGAACCTGTGGCCTTCAACAGCTTTTCCTCCATAAGTTCAAAACATGTAGGTTTGAATATAATTAAGCAGTGTTGTTCATCCTTTAATATGTTATAACTAATGTTGATGTAATTAAATTAACATTGAAGTAGAATGTTTGTAGGGAATCAGTGTAATATGCCACAAGAGGGGAGGTGACACTTCAGCCAGTAGCCACTGTGAATGGCTTCCAACAGTGTCATCAAATCCTGATGCAATCCATTTCAGCTTCATCCCCATCACTTCTCTCCTTGAAGGGGTTCCTGGAAAAGGCTTTTTATCGCACGCCATCAACCTCTACCTTCGATGTAAGTCTTCGCCTTCATCAATTTTCATTAATCATTTGGATCCTTCAATTAAATTTTGCAATTTGATATGCAATTGCAGACAAGCCTCCTATAGCTGATTTGCAGTACTTTCTTGACTTCCAATATCACAAAATTTGGGCTCCCGTTCACAATGACCTTCCACTCGGTCCTTCAAATATGAGTACTCCTTCACCTGCTCTCCATTTCCATATGATGGGTCCAAAGCTATATGTAAACACTATTCAGGTACGTCCGTTTGATTGAAAAAACTTCGAAATTTTCTTTCCATTTTCCAGGAATGTGATGAGTAACAAAATTTATTGTGTCCATCAGGTTACATCAGAGGCGAGACCTGTCACTGGGATGCGCTTGTATCTCGAAGGAAAGAAATGCAACAGGTAATTTAATTTCGATGGAAATTCACATGTGCTGATGTTTGTGTAACATCCTGTTCATTGTTAAAATATTATGGATAACAAATAAATCTACTATATCTTGATAATGGAATGAAGGGGAGCACACTCCAAGCACATTTGAGATGGATAAGAGATAAATCTACAATATCTTTACCGTGGATCAAGGCATTTCAATTTGTGTTTATGTTTCCGAAATTTTACCAGATTATTCTTTTGATCTCTGCAGGCTAGCCCTTCACCTCCAACACCTCTCAAACACCCCAACAGTGCTTGAAAACAGGATACACGACATGCCATTGTGGCGAGGATCAGAAGACATTGCCGACCACCGATTCATCGAACCGATCCATCGAAAAAATTTCTCTCATATAAGCACAGCGCCAGTTAAATATGATCCCAAATGGACAACTAGAAAAAATGTTTCATTCATCGTCACTGGAGCTCAACTTTACGTACAAAAACATGAATCCAAGAGCGTTCTCCATCTCCGCCTCTTATTCTCCAAGGTTTCAAATTCTTTTGTAGTACAATCAAATTGGGCACAAGGGTCAGCAGGATTTTCCCAAAAGTCAGGTCTTTTTTCCACAATAAGTACATCAATTACAGGACATCAAGTTAAAGAGAAAACGCCAGTTGTGGTGTTGGATTCTAGTGTTTTTCCTTCGGGGCCGCCGGTGCCGGTTCAGACTCTGAAGCTTTTGAAATTTGTTGATACTTCACAATTGTGTAAAGGGCCGCAGGACAGTCCCGGCCACTGGCTGGTCACCGGAGCTCGGCTGGAGTTGGAGAAGGGGAAGATATGTGTTCATGTAAAGTTCTCGTTATTAAACATTTGTTTATGAGTTGAAGATAAAGAAACGAAAGATTGGTTTTAGTGTAAAAACAGAGTAGCCAATCTTGGAGCTACGGTAATTTTATTCATCTGTATAATCTTTTTGCGATTATAAAATTATAGATGAAAATTAAATCGTTTTCAATAGAAGTTGTTAATATATAAGAGTAGATAAACGAACAATATAGTATACGAATTCTGTATTTTTATTCTCCATCTTCCTAGATATATATGTTCCTGTAGTATTGTATTGATGCCCTTCACTTCAGTCAAGAAACCGCCAACTTTGGGTATGTTTGTTCGGATTTTTTTTTTTTTTTTTAGTTTCTATGATTTTGGTCCTTCGACAACAACTTCTAATTTTTTTTTTTTTTTTTAATGCTCGAGAGTGTCCAGACTAGCTTATGTATAATCTCCTGACACTTTGGAACTCTCGATCGAGTAAGAGCTCTAGTGGCCACCCATATTAATAGCTATGGAGACTCAAAGTGTAGTTTTCACTTCTAATTTTTTATATGCACTAAATTAGATTATTGTCTCACATGAATAAATATTGTCAACAACCACTTCTAATCAAGGTTTTAAAACCCAACCTGGGGAGTGACCTTGTCAGGTCATTTGGTCACCAGGTTGGACAGTCGAACCGGTTTAACCATTGGTGAACCGTGATATCATCATGCTGATGTCAGCGTAATGATGTCATTCTGACGTTAGCATGACATATAAAATAATAAAAATGCGGTTCAACCATTGGGTCGAATCGACAGTTCGTAACAAAAAATCTGGTTCAACTGCAGTTTAAACTAGGTTATTTAATATTTTTGGTTTTTTAGTTGAACCGACTTGGCTTAATCACCAGTTCCCAGTTCAACCGGTTGAACCGATCGGGCCGGGTTTTAAAACCATGCTTCTAATTACAACCAAGGTTATTAATCAAGCAACACTGTATATCAACCATTAATATGGTAAATTACATTATTATGTGTCATATTAGATATTTTTATTTAAATTATAAAAGATTATATAACATGACAAATAACTTTATATTTACTTTGCTTTTCAATTTGATATAAAAATTTATTATTTCGTTACTTTCTTTGGGCAATGTAAGGCTTGGTCCAGCCCAACCCAGGTATTAAAAAACCTGGACTTTCTCCAGGCTCGGGCTTGCATTTTATAAATATATCCCAGGCCTAGCCCGAACCCAGAGTGAGGCCATCTCTAATTTAAAGAGTGCCATCTTTTGAGATGGTTCCATCTATAGCAGAAAGCTTGGTAAGGGAACAAGTTAGTGGAAGCAAATAAGTCTAGAAAGGAATTAGTGAATAATAGAGAGCAACTGAAGAACCAATATTATGAGAAAATTGTTTATGGTGGAAATCAATATTGTTGGGTAAAGATTTTAAATTAGTGAACCAATATTAATGACAAACATACTATCCATAGAGTTAGATTTTTTTTTTTTTAAATTAAAAAATACATTATAGGTCCAAAATAAAGAGATTATAACTTTTTTGTATATTTAATAAGAAAAGGTTTCCTACACGCAACATTTATAACACTTTACAAAAGAAAACGCTAAGGAGAGTGACGTTTTGACTGCGTTTTTCATTAATTATAGTAATGGCATTCACATTTATAGTTGATCCATAATAGTATGATATAATATCTTTATATTTGATAGCTCCATGTATTAGTACGAGTGAACCATGTAAAGCTTGTATAATATCTGTCTTTTAATTAAGATTAAGAAACTTTAATATATAATTAGGTCATCCCTTACCCCCCCCCCCCCCCCCCCCCCCAAAAAAAAAAAAAAAAAAAAAAAAATTGGTGTTTAGAAGAGACAAAACACATTGTATACTAAACTTATGACTTCGAAAACAAAGGAAAGAATTAGAAGAATTAATCCCGAACTGGTCAGCTAATAACTTATACTACTAATTTAATAATACAGTGTTTGGCCTAATCACATGTAATTAGTTGCTTGATGGTAGGGATTCTAGTTTCTTAGTTGACCAGTCAATCTTCATTGGAAATATTATGAAAAAGTCAACGTTATCAACTATCCGTATGGTACCAGCTCATTGATATCTGTACTTTGCTTTGAAAGGATTTTCTTTTTCACGATCGGACGGTGTAAGTGTATCGTCTGATAATCCCAAATCAGATTCTGTTATTATTTATTGGTACGTGACAGCTGCTTTCTCCGTTTGAAATTTTCTGTGTGAGTTTGGTGAAAATACAAGACAAGGTTGACATTTAGTTGCCATTTGCTTGAACTCCATGGATGAAAAAAAGAAAATTCAATACCCAGATGAAAACTAAAAATGTCAAAAAATTTCAACTAATTCAATTAACTATTGTATTTCAACATCGATTTCACCATCAAATGCATGATAATTCCTCCATTGAAAATGTCACCGAATTTGCATATTGTTTGACATTCATCGAGAAATATGGAACCCACATCGTTGTGGGGCTGAGTGTTGGAGGCCAAGACGTGGTGCTAGTCAAGCAAGATAAGTCTTCAAACTTGGGGCCATCAGAACTTAAACACATTTGGATAATCTCGGAGATCAACTCTTCACTGGGATCTGCAGTTCGCGCCCCGAAAACTAAAGAAAAAATGCATAAGGTCTGTCCGTGATGAATCATTAACATAGAAACTTTAATAGTGAATAATTGTTTGTTTGCTTGAATTGCAGACACCTGAAGCCTTCAATGTATTTGATCCGGAACCTGTGCCTTCAACAGCTTTTCCTCCATAAGTTCAAAGATGTAGGTTTGAATATAATTAAGCAGTGTTGTTCATCCTTAATATGTTATAACTAATGTTGATGTAATTAAATTAACATTGAAGTAGAATGTTTGTAGGGAATCAGTGTAATATGCCACAAGAGGGAGGTGACACTTCAGCCGTAGCCACTGTGAATGGCTTCCAACAGTGTCATCAAATCCTGATGCAATCCATTTCAGCTTCATCCCCATCACTTCTCTCCTTGAAGGGTTCCTGGAAAAGGCTTTTTATCGCACGCCATCAACCTCTACCTTCGATGTAAGTCTTCGCCTCATCAATTTTCATTAATCATTTGGATCCTTCAATTAAATTTGTGCAATTTGATATGCAATTGCAGACAAGCCTCCTATAGCTGATTTGCAGTACTTTCTTGACTTCCAATTCACA